>NW_010115779.1:151351-169825 GCF_000699245.1 Pterocles gutturalis | reverse complement strand
GAGGGGAGCTGGCTGCTTCCACCGCCTCCCCTCTCGTTTTGGTAGGGGAAGGAGAAGCCAGGCTCCAGGGCAGCGGGAGCCTGCGGGGCTTTACCCGTCTGGGCGGGTTTGGCGAGGCAGCGGGGAGGGAGAGGGGCTGGGCCGTAAGGAGTTAACCGAGGGTGGCAGGGGTTCCGAGCAGGAGTCCTGTGTGCACCTCCGAGATGCACTGCACAATCCTAGGCAGCGGGAGCATGACTAGGTGTAGCATGGTGTGAAAAAGAAAATAGGGTGTAAACTGTCACAGTGTGTTGGAAGACAGGAGAGCTGCGTTTTTGCGTGTTTTTTTTTTTTTGTGTTTTTTTTTTTTTTATTTTTTTTTGGGCTACGATTTCTGTGCTACTTAGAGACCATCATGCATTTAAAAAAGGTAAGGGCTTTGTTCCCAGCAATCTATATTGTGGTTCACTACCGAATTCCAGTGCGTTTTCTGTGTACCTTTCGTTAAGTGTTAAATTGTGTAAGGCAGACAGTGGGAAGAAAGTGGAATATGGTCTGATTTACTGTTTAGGCATTTTTTTGAAAGACTATATCAGTTTCAAGTTGTAAAGATTTATTTTAGTTCTTAAGCAAGTGTATGTGTGTGAACTGAAGTAAATTAATGACTGGCAGATAAATGTGATGTATGCGATAAGTGAAGGATGTTCTGCTGTAGCATCAAAATCTGTCATGGATCCATATGCAATGAAGGCCAATGTGAGATAGACCTGATTTTGAAAAAAATATATTAGAGAGTAATTCAAAGACATGTACCTGACAAGCAAGTCTGACAGAGGAAACAAAAAATAACTTATTTCCTAGAAAAACCCATGTCTAACTTTATTTAAATATGGCATCACAAAAGAATACTCTAAAAAGAAGTGGAGTTAAAACCGTAGAGTCTGGATTTTCAAAGCTGAGTGACTGACACGTTAAGTGTACAGAGCTAAAGCTAGAGCGGCCCTACTTACATTTACAAGATATAAGAAATAACTTCAGAGGAAATAACTTTGGAGTGGCAATCCACTTAGAGAGCAGACTTTGCAAACTGCTGTCAATGCTCAACTCCAACCACACAGGGAGTTACTAATTTTAAATAGGTGCTCCATCAGCTGTGCCATAAGACCTGGCTTTGAGAATAGAAACGTTTGACTTGGATCTCTTCCTCTCTGTATCGAAGTGTAGCGACAGAACCATAGCCTTAGATGCTGTTGTGGTGATAATTATCTGAGTTTCATAAAGAAACTACCTACAAATTCTTCCCTTCAGCCATTTTTCTCTCTAAATCATGTACATAGTTTAAGTGTGGGAGAAAAAAAAATCTGTTATATTTTCAGTAAGCTGATCCACCTCAAGTGAGAGCTTATCTTCCCAACAGACTGAGTTCACCAGAGTTGCTGTGTTTGGGGTGCTTGTTCCTCACATGCTGAAACACCGGGAGTGAAAATGTTAACTAGGAAACATGAAAACAAGCAGCTGAACCTTTTACGGATCTCGCTGCAGAAGGCAGCATTTGTACAACAAGCCAAGAAAACAACTTGAGGATCTTTGAGTGATGTAATCACCCTGGCTCATCCTTTCCCATTTTTTCTACTACTGTCTGAACGCTACTGTGAAGAATTAATTACAGAAGTCTACTCATTGTTTACACCAATGTGTGGCTGAAAAGTTGTTTACTTAGTCATATAAATCAAAGTGACTTTTCACTCCTCTCAGTCCCAGGTAGAGGTGAAGGTTTATGGGATTAAAATAGTTTTCCTTCGTTTGTATCAATTTGAAATTGAATAATCATATTTGACTAGGATCAGTCTAAGAAATTTCTTGCTTGAGATTTCAACAGAAAAATACAACACCTATTGAAAACAAAGGAAAGCTCTTTTCACCAGCAAGCTTGCTTCTTCAGCAATTTTTGAAAATCCAAATGGAAAACTGGAAGATCAATCAATTTACCTAAGCTTTTGCTTAGAAGAAAAAGGGAGTGGTGGGAAGCATTAGATGATACTTTCTGGAAACATGAAGTGTTTTCCAGCTGTCATGTATGCCTAGTGCAGCCCTTTGTTATTCCTCCCAAAGCTTCATCTCCTGAAAATAAGAAGTAGACATTGATTTTTTTTTTTTTTCTCTCTTGAAACACTAGTGATCTCATGTGGGAGTAAAATCACCAGAAATACATTTTGACAAACAGAGCCAAAATACTCTTTCAGAAAGGTCGCATTAAAGAAAACTATACTGTCAGACTGCTGCAGGCAGTAACTTACAGCTGGTCGTTTCATGGGGAAGTTATCTTACTCTTCTTCTTGTTCTCATCCTATACTCTCCTAAGAGAGAGCATTTTTTAAAAAGAAAATTGCAACCATGTTCTCTTCTTAGCATTGTTTTTCCTATTGTTCAATATGTCTGCTGCTCAGTGAGGGTCTGATCTTGCACAATTAAAGGAGATCAGAGCATTGCTATTAACTTCACTGAAAGAAAGATCAATTTCCAAGATAATAATTTGGAACCAAAATGAACTTCAGTTTTAGAAAAAAAAAAAAGCAAGCATCATGACGGTACATGCTGCATACCGAGCAGTGTAAGGCTTTGCAAATCTTGAGTCAAACAGCCTTAAAATACTAAAGAACTGAAGGATTTTCAACCTGATCTTATTTTGTTTTAGGTCTTGGTACTCTATCCTCATTGGTAAATTAACATTTTTTCTGTATGAAGTTGAGGAACTTTATGTGCCCCACTTACAGGTGTTCTGTACCTTATGACTCAGGTCATCATACTTTTGGAAACTGGAATGTGAACAATTTGGTCTCCTAGCTCTGAAATTAATCATTTATGTGTACCACACTAAGTGTGCATGCATAAACGTAGTTTGTATATACATATGCATACATAAATATGTATGATGTACACTGCACATATTCCCCCATTCTTCCCTCCACACCCATGGTATGTATAATTACTCTTTTGCCCTGGCTCGTACCATAGGATTGATTATTTCGCACAGTCTCTTTCCCATCTCCCATTGAAAGTCTCCACTTGCTCCGTGTGACACACTATAACCCAGTGACAAGAGGCAAGAAGGACACTCTCTGCTGTGTCAAAGCTTTGCTTGTTTCACTAATGAGCCTCTCACAAAGGCCACAGATTTTGTTCCACCTTCAAAAGAAGATTGACCAGGCAATATATACTGTTAGCTAAATTAAGACTATTAAACTGCAGTGGTTTCTTTTATAATGAGGTGAGATCCTAAGGCTCGTCAGTTAGATACCTTTGCTATAGCAGTCACATTAATGGTGATTAGAAAATTCTGCTAATTTGCAGTAACATCTTCACTGCTGTATCTACCAGCACTTGATTAATGAGAAAAGTGGTTTCTGAGGTATTTATTAGACATTGCCAAGTAAAGGACTTAAATCTGGTGAATCAGAGCACTGCTCTGTACCTTTAATCCCATATTATTCATGACTACTGAGAACTCTGTAGAGCTAATTTAGCTCTTTCAGTACTTATAAATCTATCAGAAATAACAAAAACATCTGTTTAACTGGACGTGGATGACCACTGCGAAGTCAAATGAGATTATTAAAATCCATTATAAATATGTTTCTTCATAATCTTTTTTTTTTTTCCCTTTCTTTATTTGAAATCTTTATTTCTAGGAAGGCTTAACTGAGGATGCTTAACATCACTGAAAAATGGTATTGTGGATTGAAGTGTCAGCCCAAGTGTATATTTTTAATTAGCTATTTTTCACCTAAAACATTATTGATCCCTATTCATTAGCAGTTTGGAGGACAAACAAAACAAATATTTAATACAACAAATTTTAGCTTGAATATTTTTGTTTTGTTTTGTACTTGATGTGCAGCCCTAAAGGCTAGAATTGCTGAATTTTGAAGATGAAGTTTTATATACATGTAGTTTATAGATATGTGTGTCCTTTAGCATCTTGACAGTGATCATCTCAGCACTTCTCTTACTTATAGGAAAGATTTAACACAGTGCAAACAGAATGTCATCATTCAACCTTTTGTTCTTCCACCCTGAACTGTTGGCTGATCTACAGGGCAGAGCTCATACCCACCTCTTTTCCTCAAGAATGTGTAGATGCTCAGCATCTCTTGGATTCATCGCCTTACTCCTTAATTTCATACCAACGCTTCTAATGAAGATGCTTGTTTATGTAAAGCAGCAATGTTTATGCAAGTGGAGACTCATCCTGCTGCTAGCCTCTGGAGACTATGAATTTATTTCACATAGAGCCATTAGTTGTTGATGGCCATTAGTTGGTGATGTTCTCTTTTTTAATCACCGCTCCTCTGGGATATGAATCTGACTCATTGGCTTAAAAAGTAAAAGCTTTAGCGACTTACTAAGGACCCTTTAAGCTATCTGTTAGCACACATTTTATTAGGTTGATTCACATTAGTTGTAGAGACATTAGTGGCTCTTTTTGAAAGGTATTCTTTATAAAAGCTTAATTTCTTCATACTGTTTTTTCTTAGCTAGGCAAAGTCTAGAATATTTTCTTTTTCTCAGTCTTTCTGGAGGAAAAAAAAAAAGAGGCTGTGATAAAGGAAACCAATGCTCCTCATACTTAAAGGGACTGCAGTGATTTGTAATCTCTAATAAACAGACTATGTGTCTCTTATTCTGCACTGAAAAGATACTAGCTGAAAGTTTAAAGCTTTTCAGCATTATCTTAGCACCTTTCTACTAATCAGAATGTGTTTTTCTATGAGCTACAACAAGAAATAGTGATAATTTTGTACTGACGTGGTTTTAGACCATCACATAGCTAAATTAAAACAGTAGGGAGATTGTAATTTGTGACAAGACTCTAAAGCCCAGACTTTCTCTCCTTGTAACGTGAAGTTCACAAGAAAGACATCTTTTAGCAAATAGACTTTTTTCTATCTAATTTTGTAATTTCTCCTAAACTTGTCAAAAATCAAGAGTTACAAGGTGTTATATTTATGTGAGAGAGCAGGCTGCCCAGTATACATGACATAATTATTACTCGTACAATCAAGCTTTGTGTATTATCTATCCTGAGATGCAATTAGGTCCAGACTGGCTTTGCTGAAGCTTGAATCTTTGCTCAGTCAGCCATAAAGTCCCTATTCTCGCTATAAAATATTAATAGCTCTAACATGAACATTTAAGAGGATCTGGCCACTGCCCATATACTAGCTACAGGCTTAGATTGTTGCAGCAAAGGGATTTATGAAAAGTCACACAAAGTTTACAGTCAGATCAGATGTAGAACCATGGTCTCGTGAATCCTCCATGTGTCCTGTCCAGGGAGCTTGCACAACAGGTAACAAGTTGTTTCTGGCAGCACCACTGTAGTGGTGTAAGATTGTTTTGTTTTCCTGCTAGCACAAATAGGTTGAAGCTTAGGAACCTGAAAGGAATTTTAACCATCAATTTACACTGTCTGAAAAGCAGGTACATCATCTGTGAAATCAGCTGTAAAATACAATATGAGCTCTGGAGCACTTTTGTCTGAAAGATAAAACAGAAAAGTGAAACAAAAACTTTACCATTCTGTTAGATATCTATGTTAAGAAATAAAATATATAAAATAATCCATTCTTATTGCAATGTATCCAGAAAAGTGCACTGAAAGAAAAATGCCATGCCATTAGATCATTATGGTGATTATTTCTAACTACTGGTCTAAACTGTAAGCACTCATTTTCACATGGAAAGTAAAATCAAGAATCCTTGAGCAGATATCGCTTAGCTAAAATTACAGGGCTATATCCCATGCCTGAGCCCCAGCTCCCAAACCGAGAAATTCATTCTTAGAAATAAAAAATCCATTATTTTTGTGATTTCCAAATGTGAGCAGGATTATGGATTAGGTTAGGTAATAACTGAGGGGATGGAAATACATGAAACGACGCTGTAAACTGGATTTTGTAAATAGGTCCCCATTACAGTCAATAGAGTTAATTTCTTCTTTGGCCCTCTTCTTAAGACCAGAGGAGAGCTAGCTACACATCATTATTTTTTTCTCTTCATTTTTGTACAAACAATATTATCACTTCAATAGCTTCAAATAAACTTCTGTTTTTGTCTGAGACTGACCATTTCTTTCCTCTCCATCCTTTTCTGAACATTTGTTGCAGAATCTCAAAATAGTCAGCCACTCTGTTAGTAGAATGAACATCTTCCTTTTTATCTTATGACACTTTTGTCATCCAACAATTTGAAAGTACTCTATAGACATTAATTGTTAAGCTACACAATACCCTTATTTCCTGATCTTATGAACAGAAACTGTAATTAAAGGAGGTTAAGGGACTTGCCAATGGTTAGACAGTAAAATCAGAGCTTCCTCTGTTAACTGAATCTTCCATCTCAACAATCTGTTGATGAGCAAAGCTTCCTCTCACCCCATCTCATTTTAGCCTCATATGAGTCCTTCTGCATTAGAGAATAATCTGTTATATTTGGATTGGTCTTCAGACTTGAAAAACTAGAACTAAAGCCGTAGTGTACAACTTATAAATAGCTGCTTCCTCCCATGCTAGATAGCAACAGCTGAAACAGCCCTGGGTTTGAAAACTAGTAGAAGGATTAAATTAAACTGGGAAGAGCTGTTTGTTACTCTGATGTGGTTCACCGGATAGAGCTAACTTCTATGTGCCTTAGTATGCAGTCTTTTCATAGCCAACTTGGGTGGTCAGTTGGGCCAGAAAACTGTCTGGGGACTAACAGTTATTGGTGAAAAGGAGATACACTACTAGAACTAGTAGTTTATGACTTTCCCATGATAGTTTAATATTTAATTTCAGGGTATACACTTTGCAAATCCTAAGGACCCATTTAATTGCCATTAAAACACACCCAATGAGATTATCATAGCAGAGAACAGTGAATATTTTTAAATTAAGCACTGAGTTTTAAAAAATTCCAGTAAGCTGGAATGCAAGTTTCTAAATATCTGTCTCCTATTAGGATTTTAAGCAAACTCGAATGCTCCAGTACGCAACATTGTATGTCACAGTGACACATATCAGCCTGTGCCTGAGGAAATACTGAAGGAGAAACTCTCCCTATGCTGTTCTTTTTTTTCCCTATAGCACAGATCCCAAATTTATTCAAAGAGAGCTTGTTCTGTTTCCATTCTAACTCTTTGCATACCATCAGATGATTTAGCTGAATTTTTTTGGATGATATGGGAGAATGCTTAGCTTAACTTGTGCAACAGGAGAATGATTTAAGACTGAAAAGTTACACACAGTTCTAAATGCAAAGATTTTTTGCATGTGGGATTGTTCGTGTGCCCTTGTGGACTTTCAAAGATAAAAATTTAATCCCCTATGAACATTTATGATTGCTAAAGTGCAGTCATACAGCCTGGAACAGTTTTAAAGCTCTCAAAGCAGCAGGTTTTACTGTGGCTTCGTGGAATCCTGGATGTCAGTCAACTGAAACCCAGGACTTGGTCAGGGTCCTCCTTAGTCTTTCCAGAAATTAACTTAATTCTAGCTCCTTGTGTGACTGATGGATATTATCTGCCAAGGACATAGGTACTAGCCTCCATTTAAAAATAAGGAGCTGAGACACCATGCAGACTGTGTGCATTTCTCTCTCTCTGTTATGCACCTACACAATCCATGTTGAAGGCATCCAGGCACCTCACATGCTTTCCCAAACCACCTGCTCTGCCTTTATGTGGCTGAGGAGCATGGCTCCTCCTGGCTCATCAGTGCAGAGCGAGGGTTAAAGCAGCCAGCGCCTGCCACCAAGCTAGGAGGCGCACCATGGCATGGTGACCTCCAGGCAAAGATCATAGAATCACAGAATGATAGAATGGTTTGGGTGGGAAGGGACCTTAAAGATCATCGAGTCCCACCCCCTGCCATGGGCAGGGACACCTCCCACTAGCCCAGGTTGCCCAAAGCCTCATCCAGCCTGGCCTTGAACCCCTCCAGGGATGGGGCATCCACAGCTTCTCTGGGCAACCTGGGCCACTTCCTCACCACCCTCACAGGAAAACGTTTCTTCTTCCCTCTTTAGCTTAAAACTGTTACTGCTCATCCTATCCCTCCACCCCTGATCAGGAGTCCCTCCCCATCTCTCCTGTAGCCCCCTTTCAGCACTGGAAGCTGCTCTAAGGTCTCCCCGGAGCCTTCTCTTCTCCAGGCTGAACAACCCCAACTCTCTCAGCCTGTCCTCGTACAGGAAATGCTCCAGCCCTCTGACCATCCTCATGGCCTCCTCTGGCCCTGCTCCAACAGGTCCGTGTCCTTCCTGTGTTGGGTGCTGTGGAGCTGGATGCAGTACTCCAGGTGGGGTCTCACAAGAGCAGAGCAGAGGGGCAGAATCCCCTCCCTCAACCTGCTGGTTGTGTTTGCATGTGTCAGCCAGGCCCAAGGCCCAGCCAGGGAGCCCAAAAGCCAGCCTGGGGGCTGGGGCAGCCACGCCAGCACCACCCAGCTGGGGACTGAAGGTCCAGGAGCCCCGGGTCAGCCCCAGGGCTGGAGAGGCTGCAGGCGAGGCTGGTCAGGGCCGTTGAGGCCTGTTTGTGCACACGGGGCCTTGACGGCTAAGTTCTTCCCCTCAGCGTGCTTCTTGCAGGAACAGATTCTGCTGCCCTGTGTCATCAGCTGAAACATGTAAGGATCCATTTGCACAGGAGGATGAACTCAGATTCACAGACTGAAAAAGCACTTGAAGGAATTTATGTATCATGATCTGGGCAGCAAAGGAAAAAAAATCAGGTGTTCTACAAATGCCAAGTATGAAAACAGTGACCTGGGCACACCTGACAGCCCGCACGTACGCCAGGGGCTGAGGAGACGGGCGGTAGCTGTACCAGGGTGCGATAGGAAGCATGTGGGTACATCCGATTAAAGACTCACAGGCACCTGCAGGAGTGAAATCCTGCAGGGACAGAGCAAACACCTCAGCACGTTCCGTGGGCAATGGCTGTGACCTGCAGCAATCAGCTCTCCTGTTCCCGGCAGAGCTGATGATAGCTGCAGAGGTCGGGCTGGCATGTTCTCTCTCTTTCTGTGGGTGCATTTTATTTTTGCTCATCTTCTCTGAAGGCTGGGATGAGGAAAAAATAGCAGGATTGCTACTGCCAAAAAAAAAAAAAAAATCAGACATCCTCTTTGT
The DNA here is from genome assembly GCF_000699245.1 of Pterocles gutturalis. Taxonomy (NCBI): domain Eukaryota; kingdom Metazoa; phylum Chordata; class Aves; order Pterocliformes; family Pteroclidae; genus Pterocles; species Pterocles gutturalis. The sequence continues at coordinate 160,678 of NW_010115779.1, read as the reverse complement.
TCCCTGTTTCAGCTTTCGAGGACATAGTTACAGGGGTCTTGTCCTTGTCTCACATAGAGAAGAGAGAAGAAAGGTGAAATCTGTGAGTGGATGAAGCTCTGTTTGAACAAAGATAAAGTGTTGCTTTAGGGTGCACGTAGTCAATGCAGATTCCAGGACCTAATATGAGGGCGCAATTATTTTTAAGCCTGGAGTGTAAAACTCACTTAAGAACGGTAAACGTGGAACTATTTTCTCCTTTCAAGTATCTGTTTTTAAGTCTCTGCTGAGGACAGCTGCTGGGTCAGGACTTATTGTAGCTCACAATGAATAACAGAGAACAAGCTGATTCAACCCCCCTCACTGAAAATCATCTGTTAACATATATGTTCAGATGTTTTCTACATCTTGCATAATGGCAGAAGCTGCACCTTGCAGCTCATGTGTCCTGCATGTGGTGGCAAGGAGAACTCTCCATCCTTTAACTCCTCAAACCCCTGTTCTGTTTCTTTGTTCAATCAGACATACGTGCTGGCTCTCTTGTTACTGCACCAACCTTCTGGTGGTTCTCAAAATGTGTGAAAGCTCACCACAGTCCGACAGCTGCTGGTGTCCACCTCAGTTCATGAGTCCTTTTGCTGCTCTTCAGGAAGTTCAGTTTGGGAGAGTTAATTCAGTGGATTTGGGTAATTTCCTTTGAAGATCAGAACCCATGTGGTGGCTAAGAGCAGAGCACAAGTGAGATGCTCTTTTGCTCCCTGTAGCTGATACCGATTGCACAACTTTCTGCTCTTTTCTTGCATAGCATGTCAGCGCCTTCACGGCTGTTTCATTTACACTGGACTGTGTGAGACTTTCAAGGACAGATGTCTCCCCAGGTGTCATTCATTTAAAGTTGTTAGTGTGGGAAAAATTGCTTTTTGAAAAAAATGAATCACTGATTATAGCACTGAGTTCCTGTGAGTAGGTCCTGTAGTGTTTTACGAAGGTGGGCAATGTGATCATCACACTTCGTATGATGAAGTGAAAGCAGAGACATAAAGTGATAAACGCAGGGTCTTAGAGTAGAAAAGAGTAACCTCTGAGACTTAAGACTATCAGTCTATTCTTTATGCGAAATTTCTTTCTTTTTTTCAGCGTCAAAATTCCTTTGGAAAAAAGTCCCTGACTTGCCTTCAGTGACCTTTCACTGCCATCCATCCAGCTGCAGTGAATAAAATGTTGCTTCCTGCCATTGATTCAAAACTGAAGTCATTGGTAGTGTTCCTGAGAATTTTGTGCAGTAGTCAGAAAATAAGGAATTTACTTCATTCTTCTTTTCCATTATGATCTAAAAGAAATACCAAGTGTATTCTGTTACACCTAGTATCATACTTCATCTAAAGTAGTAACTTTGAAATCCCTAAGGTTTACAAGTGAGTGGAGAGATGGAGTATCAAAAACCTTACAAATGAGAAAATTATGATCTCACTGAAATCTAACTACCTGCAAACACAATTGGTTTTATTCACCCCATCTGTTATTGTAATTTTTCTTTGTTTGTTTTTAAAGCAATATATGCTTATTAATTACTATTTTTATTAGTTCAAAGATAACTAGGCTTTGTCTTTTGCATAAAACCCCACCATCTTAGAGACACTGAAGTTTCTAACTCTTCTGGAGACATGAACATAGTGTTTCCTGATAATTTACTTATTACTTTCCTAGAAAGGAGGTATTTAAGAATAACAATCTTAAATTTTTATTTCATCATTATGAAAAGTTACAGCCAGGAGAAACCCACGGAGAATTATCAGCCTTCCATGGAGAGCTGGGACCTTTCAGCATTTCCATGCATTTCTAGTAAGCATAAAAACCAAAGGGCTTCAGAGAGATCCTGGTCTTCTGCATGTCTGCTGTCAGAAGGAGATGGCTGTGAGATGCAAAGAGGAAGAGGGAATGAGGGAGGCAAGGCTGTGCTCATTTCTGTGATGCTGTCAGAGTTTGCAAGGGCATTGTTCCATGTGTTACAGAGGAGAGAGCATCTCAGACCAAGGCTACAGCACCTCCCAGACTTGCATAATAGAGACAAATATTGAAAAAAAGCCCCAGATCTTATAAAAAGTGTCTGTACATTTAGTATACAGTTATTTTATTTTGATGCATGAGAACTGCAAGTGTAGATGTGGCCCAAAAAAACTGCTGATGATGCCTAATATAGACTTTATTGACTCTCATAAAAAAGGTTGCTCCACTAGGGAACCAGTAGCTATCTATTTAGAAGCTGTATCTCTACTGTATATTAGCACATCTGTTTTATACATGACTCTCACCTTTTAGAAAAAAAAAAAAGTCTCATGCAGTGAGGTTTCCACAGATTTCTATTTTTTTTTTTTCCTTGAGAAAGTTTAATACTGTTTCCATTTGGAAAGGGTTTAAACTTACTGATATGCTTTATCTTTAAAACATTGCTGTCCACACATCTGGGCTGACCCTTATCCTGTATATCTTAGTATACAGGAGTTATCAATTAATGTTCTGTAAGCAAGAGAGCTCAACTCACAAATCAAGCAAACACTTCAGTTTGTACTGTTTTAGATACAGTAGCTTCGTGAGTTCATAAGACTAGCCATATGAAATTCTACACAATTTCTAATGTTAAAAAAAATTATTTACCTGAAAAAAAAAAATGAAGACTGAATTTGGTGGGGTTTGCCCTACAGTAATGACAACAAAAAGCCTACAGTCTTCATGCATTCTTGTTCACAGCTGAAGCTTGATGAAATTTGTCCCAGTGACCACAACGTTCATTTGGCACTTGCTAGTACCATAGTCTCTGATGATGTACATACATGGATTTCACCAGTCTTCAGCCCCCTTTACATGCTGATGAAAGTTAGGACTTAGCTCCAGCATTTCCATAAGAAGCTGAGTCAAATTTATTTTGCATTAGCACCAGTGAGGACACAATAGATTTCTACCAAAGAAGAATTTAGCCCATTATGCCACTTGAACTCACTCACAAAATTTAGAAGAGGAAGGACTGAAAACTTATTAACATTTGCAAGTGGTAGCTGGGTGAAGCCCTGGGGCTAACAGAAGTAATTGTGCTGAACATCTATACCTGATAATTGTCCTCTAAGCTAGCACTTCAAAGAGGCAGTAGGTTGACAGGACAGTTTTGTCTGAAGATGTCTTCTCCTCTTTAAAATTCACCAGCTCTGTTACTTAATAGGTGTTCATTTCTTTTTGAGTTCTCACATCCCACCCTGAAACCAGCAGGTGCTCTACGATAAATTTAATTCAGACTGTTTCTCCCTGGAGTTCTGTGATGGCTGTTGTAACTACAATCTTTGTATGTTCCACATGCCTATAACAGTCTTTGAAAAAAGTTTTCAGGGCTTTTGTATTCATTAGAGAATTTGAGTATTTTAAATGTTGAGATATTTTTCACACTGTAACCTTAGGAAAATTCCTTAGGCTGGAATTTTCTAAATTATTTTTTAATAGGAAATGCACATTTGCATCCTTTTAAGATATGAAAAAAAATCTTAGCCCTGGTCTTTTCATGCTTCAGTTCTTTGTTTATTAAATTGTCATAAAAATTTACTTCTCAAGGGTCTTTTGAGAATTAATATTATGCAAACTGATGCTACAATGACTGGACAATCTAGACGAGTGGATAAGGATCAGTCAGAAATGCACACATTTTACTCGTCGTAAGGACTAGCTGTATATTTATGCTTATTTGGAAAATACCTTCATGTATCTTTAAAACAGGGAGATTATTTTCTTCTGTAACTCCAAAGGTTCTCTAAAGGTGTTTTGCCAGTGGTTAGTTTCTCACATGCCATGAGGTGCAGCCTTAAGGCAAGCACAGGGCAGGGCTCTTCACGATTCCTTTTCAGGTACTCATTTGGTCTAGTTTTAGGAAGGTGCAACATATACAAAATAATCCATTTTCCAGTCCTAATATTATCATTTTGAACTCAAAAGGGAGTCAATTAGTCATCATTACAGTTTAATGATCTGAAACACCTCAGTGTTAATAAGTACCTGAAAAAGTAAACTCCTACCTCTTGTAATTTAAACCGTTACATGATTTTTTTTTCCATAGAAAGGATAATTTAGGCAACATAGAGCCTTAGGTATTAGCTAGCAAATTTATAACAGCAGTAGGTATGAAAATTAAAATTCTCACTATGCCCTTTGTAGCTTCACATAATGTAAAGAAATTATGCCCAGGGTTTTCCTAGTCTGCCAAAGGGATGATGGAGGAGAAGGAGTATGCTGGGCAATATATTTTCGGGTGGCTGGTGGGAAGAAGAGGGACAGAATTATTCATGGATTTTTCACTCTGTTGTGATGAAAAAAGAGATCTGACCTGGCTGGAAGTGACTGATGTGTCTTCTTCATTCACACTGAGCTAATTTTTAATGGGAAATGGTGATCATCACGGCTTTTAGGGGCTGGGAGAGCAATCTCTTACTTTTCAGTTTTGCTTCAGATCTCTGCTGGCTTTTTCATATGATGTCATGAATGTCCCACAACAGTGTAACCTCACATACATGAACTTCAACCTGTGAAAGAAAAAAACCACCAAGCTAGGAAGAAGATATTGAAACCTCATACAGTATACACAGATCTGCCGGCTTTTGCATGTCAGTGATTGCTTGAGAGTGTAAATAAAAGTTAGAGAGCTCTTTGCTGTAGACTCCTGGAATCTCATTTCAAAAGGATTTATAAAATTAATGCAACCCGTGCTTTATGATCATAAACCACTGCATGGCTGTAACCACTTATGGTTACAACTTGGTGCTTTGGCATATGCTCAGCATGAAATGTAGGAATAGCATTTTTTTTTTTTCTTTCAGTGAGATTACTTACACAGTTATTGTTTGCAGGTTCAGGTCCAAATCATGTTACAAACAGTTACATTTGTGCCTAAGAAGACAACGAACCCTGACTATTCCTCTGATTGTATAGGCAGGTTATTATATCCTCAGACTGTAAATTCCTGTTGGTTCATATGAACTTCCGTGCTCTTCTGGAGGCAGTTAACTTCCTGCAGCTGATATGCTTATCATCTGTACAAAAGTCTCTTCAGAATATTAATGTCTAGAATATACACACAGAGCATATTTATTCAACTATACCATTTCCATTATAACGGGTGGATGATACTGAGTGTGCAGTTGCAGAACTGTTCTGTTGGAAGCATCCTTCACTGAGGGTACACTTACAAATTAAATTCCTGAAGGTAAAAAAAAAATTCCCACCAATTAAAAGAAAAAGCGTAGCAAGGGGCACTGTAAAAATGTCATAATGAGTGCTGTTCTGAGTGAATGTGAATGAAAAAATGTTTTTCCTTGTAAATTCATCATCTAGAAAAATTAAAGTTCTCATATTAATCTATTTTAATTAATTCAGCCTTTGTACCTTACACCGAAAACTAGAACTGATTGTTTCTATATATTTAGGAATCTACATGACTTTTGTCATTTCAGTATTTCTGAGAACTTCATGCTCTTGCATAGGTGTTTTCACAAAATCTGGGCAGGATACAGAATCATTACCCCATTGCACAGGTGTGGGACAGGTATAGAGAGAAACTGGCTTGTCTTCACTGAGTTCCTACATGAGGCACTGGTGAATACTGGATTTTTGATTGGGCACCCAAACAATTTTTTTGGCTCAATAGAAATAATATTTCTGGGCTGAAATTGGAGTGAACTGGACTGCAAGTCAAGTGCTGCTGTTGGCGATACTCAGAATTGCAGCATCTGGAGCTTGAATAACTCCTTTAACTCATTGCTGTGGGTAGCTCCAGGGCGATTGATCAGCGCAGTCAGTCTTTGTCCAGCTGCGCTAGTTTTAACAGAATAATGTGAGTCGGTTAACCATGTTTGTAGTGAAGACAAGCCACTAAGTAACTTTTCCAAAGACAAAAAAAAAAAAAAAAAAGCAATCTGGGTCTTCTGAATCTCACCTGTTTTCTGTCCAGTATCTGAACTAGGACCTTATACATAGACATTGCTGAATTATTTTGTACTGCTGCTACAAGGCAATAATTCTTGTGTTGCATATTTTTCATTAATGTCTAGCATTATTGGAAAAAAATCCCCAGCAATCTCTCCCCTGATAATTTGTGAAGGTTTCCCTTCACCAGTAAATATTATCGCTGATGATGTTAATGAAGACATTAGTTTCTCAGCATTTGAAGTACTGAAACACTCCACTGTTAACTAGCCTAGTGGGGTTTATGCTAATGTAAAATGTAATAAAGTAGAGGCCACTATCTCTTTAAGCTGAAAGAAAGGAAACTTGTTTCTACTTCCAAGGGATGCTTAGTGTGTGCTTATCTAATTGACTGTGTATTTTGTCTAGGTGTTGAGGGAAAGCTAAGAGAATGAAGGCTCTAAGTCCCCAGTGGAAGCATGATATGGCGCTGCAGTGCTGGTGCTGAATTGTTCTCTCTGATGGCTCTATGGGAGTGGATAGCACTGAGTCTTCATTGCTGGGTTTTAGCAGTTGCTGCTGTTTCGGATCAGCATGCCACAAGCCCCTTCGACTGGCTCCTCTCTGATAAGGGACCCTTCCATCGCTCACAGGAATACACAGATTTTGTGGACAGAAGTCGACAGGGATTTAGCACAAGATACAAGATTTACAGGTATGAAGCAAAGGGAAAGCAATTACAGAAATATCATCCTTAGAAGGTGTGAATTATCAATATGGGTTTCCTTAAGGGACGGTTTCAGATATGGGAACAAATCCAGACACAAACTTCATTGCTAAAATATCTGCAAGGCCATATGTGCACTGCGTACTACGGAAATGCCTGCTTGTGTTGTTTCTTTTTTGTTTAAGGAACTTTTTTGGTAATTGAATATGTTGCTTTGGAAAACATTGTTGTGTACTACCCACCTCTACTCTGCCCCAGTGACGTACTCAGAAATGTCCTAAGGTTTTCAAACACCGTCTTTGATTGCAGAGGGCTAACATGGAACACCTTTGATCATGCAGCAAGATCCAGTTCAGCTGGATCAGGGGGGTTTATCAAGACATAAGCTGAGACTTTAAGAACGAAATTGTGGCTCCACAGATACTTCTGGCAAAGCACTGGCTTCATTGTGCAAACCAGGGCATTTCACAAGAGATTAAAAAAGTTTAATGTTCATTTATACCAGTGTTTTGAGAAATGGTTTTCTCATCCTGGAGGGACTGAGCTATAAGAGCCACTGGGAATTTTAACAGAAGTTGCAGGTGTTTGGTTCATCACAAAACTCAGCATGAGGCTGGCCCAATGCAGAAAGAGAGGAAGGCTTCAAGGATGTAGGTCTGCTTGAGAATTTGTGCCTAGCTGGAGAATTACTTTCATGACACATTTGTAACCTGTCAGTTTCTACTTTTTTTTTGAGACAGCCCTGGTGAAATATCTTCTTAATCGTTTGCAAGAGGTATAACTCAGTAACAGCAAACGGGTTTATCAAGGACATGGGAATGAAAATGAGAGTTCAGTTTAATAGTAGTGATCTAATGACAAATAGAAAGAAGGGGAGAAATGAGGGAGCATGAGAGATTAAGATCTGAGAAAACAGATCTATAAGCTGAGAGACTTTTTCACGTCATATTGTTACGGATCCCTCCTGGTAGCAAAGAGAAAGGGGTGGCAGGAGGGCACTACAGGACAGATTGCTAACTGCCCTAATAACTCACAACCTATAAGCGTGGTCCGTTTTGGTATGGAAAGACATGTACTGATTTCATATAAAACCATGCAACAGTTTGTGCAAATTTCATCCCTGTTTTAAACTATTATTCCATAGTGGTGCCCAGCTCTTTAGAAGAAGGTAAGAGTGATGTGTACCTATATGCATGTCCTTTAATTCAATGTGCAGTGGCGTGTGACAAAGCTGCTGGCCTCAGACCATAAAGATTTTATCTTTAAGGAATGCTTTCTTTTCCTTTCCTGAATACATGCAGTAGAGGGCACTCTGTTGCAGGTCAATTTTGCAGTGGGCTCCTTTGCCATATATAGAGAAATTAAACACATTTTGAAACGCAAGTGTGATTTGGAAATATGCTTGATGAAGTGGCTTGTCTTAACAGGATAGCATCGCCCAATATTTACTTCATTTTAAAAGCCAGCTGTCAGGACAAATAATATAAAGACAATAATGCAGAGACTGAGGTAGCATATTTTATTGCTATTATTCTGTATTAGTCAACACTGAACCAAAATTAGCTTGCTAAAAACATGAATGATGGAATTGTATTTCATTTCAGCTCTTTCAATCAGGTCTTTGAGAATTTCCTATCTCAGCCATCATTACAGAAACATTGTTCAGTTTTATAAATCGGTAATCATATCTCTAGTATTTATTTGGGTTTGTGCAGAGGTTTCAATGGACTTTAATTTACACAATCCCACAGAAAGTGTTTCTTGTGTTTATTTTTCTCCTCTGCCTATTCCCTTCAAGGAATGAGCTGGGAAGTCAAAAGAGGCACAAGGTACTGGAATCAAAAGAAAAGCTGCATTTTTTGATTTAGTCCTCCAAATACAAACCTTACTGCAAAGTGTCCTTGTAAAATACGGTCCCATTAGCAAGTAGTGCAGAACATGGTGACCTTGTTATGAACCACATGATGTAAATTTAATCCCTGTTGCTTTCCTACGAGCTTTCCCAGGCTGAAGGATCGGGAGCCTAATCGGTCTGTTCATTCCCTCACCTATCTTTTGCCTAATGAAAACCATCCCTCAGGGCCACAGTCCTGATTTGAATGGAGAAGTAAGGAAGGGGAAAACATGGGCCTGCATTGACTCAGCTGAATCAAATCAACAAGAAGGAAAGGTGCTGCTCCGGCAGTGCTAACAGGAGAGCCTCCCTGCCCTCAGCCCTTAAAGTCTGCACCTGAGACCTGACATTTTCCCTGTAAAGAGGAAGGAAGGTTGTCTCCCTTTATTTTAACAGGCGTGCTGGGTCAGACAGAAAATGACTGAAGACCTATTTTTTTTTTTAATTTATTTTTAGTGTCAAAAAAGTGGAAAGTAGCTGCAGACTACTCCAAGGTATACCTCTCTTTTGGGAAAGGAGTTGGCTCCAAAAGAACTGATGGGACTGTGACAGTAGGAGCTCTCTTTCCATGTCTCCAGAGCAATGGCATCCAAGCCATACACAGCAGATGACCCGTTGTATCTCTCAGCCAAAACCTAACAAGTATTGCTGCCCATGGGAACTAACTCAGGACGACCAACCTAACACAAGGACTAGGGGTTTACAATTACCAGGAATTAAATGGTCTCAGTAAAAATAACATAAACCCAACAGTGAGTTGCACATACTGCACATGGTATTTTAAAATGTG
>NW_010115779.1:136373-151320 GCF_000699245.1 Pterocles gutturalis | reverse complement strand
CAGCAGGAGGGTTTTCCAACCACGGAACAATCAGGCAGCGACTAGAATAATATTTTGATTCCCATTATTTTTTCTCCTCCTTTGGAAGTCTCAGGAGAGATAGTAATGTTGTAGAAAAAAAAAAAATCTCAAATCGTTAACTTCCTCTGCTTTTGGTTAAATAGAATAATGTATATTTATGTAAATAACAAAGTGTCAGAGATTAATATCTGTATTCTGCACCACTGTTTGACTCTGATTTGAATGGGATAAAGGTCACGTACCACACACCCATGAAAGAGACAGAATGATGAAAATAGAGATAATAGGACAGAGAACTGGAAAAGCATATATTAATGAGAACAACAAAGAATGTTAAAATGAAGATTACTTGAAACTTGATGGAAACGTTATTATTTTTCAGCTACTGAGTAAAGCAGTGTTGTGCTCCTTGTTTTATTATTGTCATTTACCTGGCAGGAAACAGACTGTTTTTAAAGTTTAGCTTCACCTGAACATATATAGCAATTGTTTTTCATAATGTCCAGTAGCCTTATTTTTTTTCAGGTCTTAAATTATATAACCTGTTTGCATTTGCAATAGATAGAGCCCAACTTTTAGACTAAAATACTTCAGAAAAATTTATCACTATATGGACTCATTGCTAGGGTTTCTATTTTCCCCCTGTCTGTATACCAGTGAGGCAAAAAGCAACTGCTTTTTTTATCCATACTCCCTGATCACCATAAACAAGTGTTCAACTGATCATGAATAAATTGTAGAGACGAAGCCAAAGGCCGGCACTGAGGAGATACTTCTTAACTGAGCCCAATTTCTTATGAGAGGTCTTGACTTAAGCATGATAGGTTTTTTTAAAGATAAAAGTTACATTTTGCTTTATCTCTCTATCTAGCATTCAGAGCATAAATCAACCACGTGATAAAAACAACTGATGTATAAATGATGGGAGGTAGCAGTAGAAAAATCTACTGTCACCCATCTTTTAATCTGTATAGTAAAGATCCCTTGTATCCATGGGCAAACAAGGGATTCTGTAGTGTGCTGAGCTCCCCAAGGAGAGGAGCTTTCAACATTACAGGATAGAGCTGAAAGAAACAAATACATATTTAATAATGTTTTATCAAGTTTTGCAGAACACTAAATAATTGCAACTGTTGCTACCAATGTTAATATGAGTTGGGAGCAGTGGGCTGGTGATGCTGAATATGTGTCAGTGCACTATTCCCTATAATTCTTTGAAAGAAAGAATCCTGCAGGAAATTTAATAATTGCCACAGTTTTTGGTGGCATTCATTGCCACTGATCTATGAAGATGAATGACAGGAAAGCATCTAGATGGCTTCTGAAAACCTCTAAATCAGTGGGAATGCTGTGTCAATATCTTATGGAAGGTGGCTCCTGTAGTTAATATCAGTAAATATTTTGGCAAGGAAAACCCAGTTTATAATTTGTTATTTAATACACAATGGGAGTGCTGTGCCTCTTATGTAAATCAGCTACCCAGACAAAGGAATTTAAATCCAAACAGAAGGAGATGAGAGGTTACCAGGATGGAAAGAGTTTTTTTATGCAAAGAACCTGCATTATATCAGAAGAGGCAATTTCGACAGAGATAGGGAAGTACTCATGCTATCAGATACGGTCCTGAGGAAATCTCCTCAGGGATACTGTGTAGTTTTGTTCAAGCAAAGTGATTTAAAATCTGAAACAGATGTGAAAAATCAGGGGAAGGAAGAACTTAGCTTTTTCTTTTAAGGCAGAAATGTTTGGCACATTTAGGCACAAAAAATAATAAAAAAAAAGAGTTGAAAGAGGATAAAATTCCTCTTAATATACATATCATAAAGTGAGATGAACTATTTAAACCGAAAGCCATCACTGTCGTAAAACCAAATTGCTATAATCTGGCTATGAATAAATTTAGGCTGGCAATTTAAAAAAAGGTTTCTAATAGTGAGAGTAAAATAGTTCAGGGACATACTAAGTTACAAAACCTTACAGATACTATGAATTGGGGGAAAGGGTTGTAAGATGTGGCGCTTATGAGAGTGGACTAGGTTCTAGTAACCATTGAAATCCTTTTGAGGTGAGTATCCCTAATTTACCTACTTAACTCATAGAATACGAGTCTGCAAAAGGAAAAAAAAGAATCTCCCAAAATACTGAGTAGCTCTGTGCAGCACAGTGTCCATGTGGCTTAAGAAGTGTTCCTTTAGAGGTTGTTTTAAAAGGGATTGTGTTTGTTCATGAATAACTACAAAAACAGAAGTATTAGAAAATAATGCTGAAGTTTATTTTGTGTTAGAACATGTTGGGTTCCTCTTATATGTTCTGAATCCTCTAGTAACTGAATCTATAGGGTAAGGTGAGAAAGACTGAAGATTGTAGTATAACGCTCACTAATATGTTTTAACACTTGTGTCTGAAGTAGAGCCAACGTTAAAGTCAATTGTGTTTTTTATTCTCTAGAAACATATTTTAGCCAACAGTTGTCACTAGACTTCTTGACACATGTGTAATCCTGGCAGCCAGTGCTGATAAAAAACCGAAGGCGTTCAGTTGTGGAGGTCAACAACCCCTGATTTGCAACTTTTACCCTAGTGTACAGTCTGGAATGACATTTCCTTGTGCTCTTCCTGAGGTTGCTTTGAACTGATAGTTTAGGAAATTTAAGGCATTGATAAGAATTAATGAAATTTCTTCAACAATTTCTTCCAGTACAAATGTTTAGTAAAATGGAAGGCTGAAAAGAGATGTCTGCCATCATACCTTTCGAAAGTCTAAGGAAATGATTCTATGGCATTTCTTGGTGCTGTTATTTTCTATACATTTGGTCATATTCTAGAAACCATTGTCACTGACAATTTATTGGAAGGGCCCATCTGGTACTGTGTTGTAGTTTTACACAAGCTGCTCACTCACCCTCCCCACACCCCCCTTCCTGGGTACGGGGGAGAGAATTAAAGGGGTGAAGGAAAAGAGACTTGTGGGTTGAGAGAAGAACAGTTTAGTAACTGAACTGCAATACTAATGAAAATAATAATAATGATGATAGTAGTAATGTATACAAATTTACAAATGAGTGATACACAGTGACACTGCTCACCACCCGATGAACAAGGCTCAGCCTGTTCCTGGCCAAGGAAACCGGAGCAGGGAGAGTCCTGGAGCCACAACCCCGTAAAAGAGAAAAGAGCCCAAGTGTCTGAGAGAATGAGACGACCCTGAGAGAGGGGTGACCCAGAGGGAGACAACCCAGAGTAAGAGAGAGAACTTCTGGACAGAGTCTCATCTCTATACTGGGCATGCCATGCATGGTATGGAACAGACCACTGGCCAATTTGGGTCTCCATCCTAAACCTAAGGTCGAATCCTGGGCTAGTAACTGGGGCTGTGCTCCCTCCCAGCTCCTCCTGCCCCTGCAGACATGGGCACAGCAGAGAAGCTGGAAAGTCCTTGAGTGTCCTGGAGCAGCTCTGCCCATCAGTGTGTGATCAGCTTCTCCTCAGCACAAACCCAAGCACAGCCTCACACCAGCTGCTGGGAAGAAAGTTAAGTCTGTCCCAGGCAAAACCAGGATATATTAGAACCATCAGAGCTGTTGTCTTTTTGAAATAAGACTGCTTCTTTGGAAACTAAGACAGGAGCTCATTTCTCAGACATGGACATCGGTTTCCTTAACACAAACCATCCCATACGAAACCCACAAAAGGTGAGGGACGTAGTGACAGAGGAGTGGAACAGGATATATCAAAGAAAGGAATGAGGCAGATTGGTACTGTAGAAGTTGAGAAAAGAAATGGGCTGTAGTCAGCAAACAGCAACTGTAACAGGTGACGAGCAGGTAGGTTTCAACAGGTAGCTTAGCAAACTAATCAACCATTGCCTTCAACTCTTCAGATCCTTTGCTTCCTTGGGCATTGACCTGTATGCATAGTGTTGCTGCTGGGCACCTGAGAACTGGTATTATAAATGCACCAAAGAGCAAGCAAGTTTATCTTCCACAATTGTCATATCAATAGGGACTAAAGAGCAGGAACAGTTCTGTCTGCCTTTTCCAGAAATTCACTGGAATATCAGTAAATTGCTTCTGGCCTGCATTGTAATTGGCCAGCTTGCTTTAGGGAATTTTCCATTCAACCTGGTAGATAAAAGGTACAGTAATCAGATGGATCATCGTTCTCAGAATGTTTACAGAAGGCTAGACTACCAAATGCACAAAGTCCTCTTTTTAAATCCAGCGGCTCATAGGCCGGGAACAGAGAAGAGCAGCTCAAAGAGTTTTGCTGGGATCATGAGTTGACAGATTTCCACTGGAAAAATCATATTTGTAGTCCAGTAGAGTAGCCTCATTTTTACAAGCAGTATAGGTACACAGAACAAAAAGATGATGATATTGGTCTTGAGGAATCGAAATATAGTTTCCTACACTGAAAGGATACTTTAATAAATTTAAAAAAAAAAAGTAGGCCATTTTTTAAGAATATCTGTGAGTTTCATTTCTGGTTGTGATACACTTTAATAGCCTCTCTTAGTCTACTTAGCTGAGCATAACAAAGACATGAAGGCAAGTTAAATAACTGGCTTTGATGAAACTGCTTGCATAAGTACATACCTGAACAAAATAAAAGCTTTAAATGAGCATATTCCAGGTCTAGCAATACTTGGACAATGTTCTCCAAAATAATCTAATTTCCAGCCCTTTGTTTCAAATCTCCTTTGCAGGAAAACTTTCTTGTATTATTTTTAGGGCCTAAACACATATCAGGCAGTGATGCTTTGCAATTAGCAACTACTATTATCAAAATTATATTAGTTTATTGATTTATTTATCCCGGGGATTCTCTGGAATGTACAGGCTTGTGAAAAGGTAGAAATAAAGGAACAGATAATTTAAACTGAGAAACTATATATATATACCATAAAACTTATAAAAATGTTTTCAGATTAATTATAACCAGAGCCTAGTTTAGTTTGCCAGTGATCATAAAGGGCTGACAAAGACATAGAATGGATGTTCACAAAGGCGAAGGAGACTTTCACTGATTTCCTATGGCTACCATGTATGGACTACCTCCAATCATAGAATCATAGAATGGTTTGGGTTGTAGGGGACCTTAAAGATCATCTAGTCCCACCCCCCCTGCTATGCACAGGGACGCCTTCCACTAGACCAGGTTGCTCCAAGGGACCTCTCAGATGGGTACCAGAGATAAATGAGGTGCAGCAGATAAGGACTGGACACCTATTAAGGTCTGTCCCCACAGTCCTAGTTACAAAAGAGGTCTGCCCCAGGTAGGAATATCTCCACAAGCAATGACGAAAGATATCTCCAAGGACGATGATAAAAGAGTCTGAGCTCTCATGGACACTTGTGGCCCATGAAGAAAAGCAGACAACCATGAGGGGCTCAGAGATGGGCAGGGCGGACCAAAGAGAGGTAGGGAGTTCCAATTCTCCAAATATCCCTCTCTTTCTAGGTCTGTTACATATGTGAGGCAGTACAGCAGATAAGTCATTTCACAGGGGAAATCAAGCTCACTTCTGACATGGATGCACAACACAGGGGGGCCTACAGGAAAGGTGGGGAGGGACTCTTTATCAGGGAGTGTAGTGATAGGACAAGGGGTAACGGTTTTAAACTGAAAGAGGGTAGATTTAGATGAGATTTTAGGAAGAAGTATTTCCCTGTGCGGGTGGTGAGGCAGTGGCCCAGGGTGCCCAGGGAAGCTGTGGATGTCCCATCCCTGGAGGGGTTCAAGGCCAGGCTGGATGAGGCTTTGAGCAACCTGGGCTAGTGGAGGGTGGCCCTGCCCATGGCAGGGGGGTTGGAACTCAATGATCTTTAAGGTCGTTTCCAACCCAAACCATTCTGTGATTCTATGAGTTAACACCAGCCCTCAGTCCACCTTTGAAGGTCTTTGGAAAAGCATGTCCAGACCTGGCTGACTATATTTTTAAGAGATGCTGGCTTCTTGGAGAATCTTGTGGAAATCTCAGTGAACAACAAGACATTTACCAAGGAGCCCAGTCCTATGGCATTCAAAAGCCTTTTATGCTGCTTTGCCACTGAGCAGGGTCAGATCTACCCCATATCCCCTCACTCCATTTGGTTGTCTCAGTATTAAACTGCTGGGTTTCAAAACAAGGGTAGAGCTTCTCTCAGGGAGATAAACAAGCACTAGCACTGTGAAGAATCCTTGGGAATGGTGCTGGAGAGGCCAGTGGGATTAGGAGAGTTCTCAGGAGTCTGTTTGTTTGGCAACAAAAGAAAATATTGCTGCCAAGATTGCCTTCTGCATTTTTTTTTTAAATACACTGCAGTATTCCGTGTTTTGCCAATCTCTCTTTGTATTTCTTCTTATTTGTTTGGTGTAATCAAAGATCCCAAGGAAAATCAAATGGCAAGGAGGAGAGTGAATCTTATTTTTTTGCAAACATTACTATAACGTATTTCCAGATTATACTCACTTTCAAAATCTAGTATTTTAAGGATAATGATTAGATCAAACCTCTTGCTCGTATGTTTCCCTAGAACAAAGAACATTTGTTTAGAGAATATGGTGTGCCATGATTTTGGTTAGTAAGTTCATAAATCATTTAAGTTGCCCTAAAAAAATTAGGATAATAGAGGCTGTAACTTAATGGTTTCATGCAATCACTGAAGTAGTATAAAAGCTATTTAACACTAATAATAGATTCATTCTTCAGTCAGCAGGACAGTCTGCCAGGATCTTGGGCATGAAATCAGGTCATTTTCATTAACTCTTTGAAGATTTTTGGTTAGTTGGGTCTTTGTTCTTTCATTTGCCCTTCCTTTTCGTTTTTGTTTAAATATCCCTGATATTTATATTATATTATTTACTATCACTGGTATTCCAGACGTAGAGGATTTAAAATACTGATGACTTTCATAAAGGGGAAAAACAATTACCAAGATTTCTTTTAGTTACTTGGGGAAAAGAAAGTTTTTTTTTTGTTTTTTTTGTTTTTTTTTTTTTTTTTTTTTTTTTTTTTTTTTTTTTTTCTTGAATCAAGTTCTCTGTGCTTTCATTTTAACCCCTATATTTTTTTTTTTCCTCACTGCTGCTAGGTCAGTGGCCATGTTCACACAGAATGGCTTTGAGGTTTTTCTTTTTGTCCATGTGTTAAATCTATATGGGTGGCTTTTTATATCCTACACAGAGAAAAGAACTGAAGAGCACAGAAACCTTCTCTGTATAGAAAGAGCGTAATATTGATTAGCATGCATGGTTCTTTGTATAGAAATGTATTTGTGCCTTTTATATACAGAAGAAGAACAACTGACACCAAATGTGCTCACTCAAGAATTTTTGTCAGTTTCTTCTCCTATCATTAACTTGAGGTCGTGGTCAATATTTCAGAATTCATATCTTAGTTGTCTTCTAGCTCTGATTGCTTAATTCTACAGGTTTTGCTAGTCATTATACCAGTTGTGAATTTTTATTGTGTAGCTACAGATTCATTCTGAGACCCTTGTGAAGAAAAGCAATACTTCAAAATAATGTCTTGTTGCTCGGTTCTGCCTAGAATCCCAATACGATTGTTACGGATAATAGTGTTCTTAAGGTCATTAATGGCTCCATATCTCAATTCATCCTCTGATACTCTCAATTTCTACTTTATTTATGTAGCTTGAGAAGAGATTTTTACTGACCAGACAATTTGATATCTAGAGAGCTCTGAAAATACACACACAAAACCCACTAGCAATTTACAAGTTGTGTTTAAAGATCTCACATGCATAGAAGAGATAGCATCTGGCTTTAGGTAATGAATATTAATTTCTCAGGGGAAAAGCACATATATACAGGTTTTGACATATATGAGTAACATAATTTAAAATCAAAAGCAAAAGACATATTCCAACAGATATTCTGAAAGATCGTCAGAATCTGAGACCTGGGGAAAGAAAATTGATTAATTTAAAATAAATATTTGTATTTTTACTAATTCTGAACTATATTCTTTCAGTTCTTAAAGTGGGGATTTTTAACTTATACCCTGACTGCTAGCAGAATTGGATGTTTTCCTAGGAACTCAAATATAGTATCATCTTTACCTACTGATAAATATGCTCTATTAATAGAAAGTAAACAGAGGCAACACATTTTTATCCAGTTACATCTAACTGCATTTTATTTAAACCAAGTCTTTAGCCATTTACATAAACTATTAGCTATAGGTTATAATAAAAAACCTAAATTCTAAACATTACACAGCATAAGCAATCCGATAACCCTCATTAATGAACAGAATAAAGTCTTTTATCTATATTCCATGTATTTAACTATTCACATATTTATTTATTCACATATTAACTATGCAAAATAAATTAAAAAAGAATATTTTCAACTGATTAGAAATGAAGGGCTTGTAGTGAGGGCTCTTGTTGTAAAGAACTGTTTGTTGCCATTTTTCTTTTATAAAAGATCTAATGATGCTTTTGGTAGCAAACCACAAGACTCTATAAATTAGAATAAGTGGAAAATGTATAGTCTGTGGTGCTTGTTGATTTACCAATTTCTAGAACCCAGAAATTTGTGGTTACTGTCAGAGCGTATTGGTGTGATATGATATCAGGTTCCTGCTCCGGCAGGGGGATTGGACTAGATGATCTTTCGAGGTCCCTTCCAATCTCTAACATTCTGTGATTCTGTGATTCTGTGAATGCATGCGTGCTTATATACATTTATGTGTCTATATATGCACACATGTATGTGTATATAGTGTGCATGTGTATGTGTATATACACATACATATATATAGATATGGATGAGTGAAAATAAATGAGTTTATTACCCCACATTTTTGCAGTGAGAAGAATACTGTTTATTCGAAAGAGAGACCTGTACCTTCTACAGTCAGGTGTCTGAATAACAGCCTTCGACCAACACATTAATGAAGTTTACTTCTTTAATGAGGTCCAGAAATTCTCCATAACACTGTCAATGCCAAAAGATCTTTCCTTGTGTTAAAATGCCTCCGTCAGAAGCATTCTGTTGGACCTTGCTGCATTTTCCCATGCTTTTGGTCTACTCTAGATCATGCCACTCACATTCAACTTTTAGCTGTGGCTACAATAAAAAACAGCTGAGAATCTGTAGCTGAAACACATTAACATAGACTTTCTTTTTCATACAGGGGTTATTATGAATTTGCTCTAGTTTTTTTCCTCTCTCTTTCCATATGATTCTGGATATATTAAATGAAATTAACCTTGAGAGGATATAATTTTTCTGTGTGTGTACAGAAAGAGTCTATATGTATGTATGTGGCTACAGAAGCTCTGTATTTAACTCCCAGTTTGCCACAGATTCCTTGTGTGATAACATCATGTGAAATCCATAGCCATAGATTTTCCACCTCTGCCTTCACGTGTGGCTCTAATACGTACTCATGCTTGGAGATGGAACTCTCTGATAAGACCTATTAATATGTCTATTTGAAAAACTTTACAAGATGTGCATAACTCCTAACTTTCAAGGAATTCCTGCTGAGTTCAGTGCCCAAGCTGTGTGCCCAAGTTATGACTAACAGCATGCGAGTATGACACAAAAGCTGGATCCTGATCGGTTCT
The DNA here is from genome assembly GCF_000699245.1 of Pterocles gutturalis. NCBI lineage: Eukaryota > Metazoa > Chordata > Aves > Pterocliformes > Pteroclidae > Pterocles > Pterocles gutturalis. The sequence continues at coordinate 141,719 of NW_010115779.1, read as the reverse complement.
TTCATATGCCTTTTAAAAGGCTCACCAGCCTCTGTGTCATTGCTCATTTTCTCAAGGACTGCTTTCCTGCTTAGACACCTTTCTCCTTTAACTTGTTTTTGGTGTCAGGAATTTAATAGAATCTGAAAGATATTTTTATTTGAGTTGCCTCTGAAATTTGCTTTTCTTTTAGTAAAACTATTTCTCACATGGCTGGCTTTGAAGGTCCATGTGTTTATTTAGAATTTTGCCTGAAGAAGTAATGGTTCTGTCTATTTTTACTGCTATCTCCTTGGCCTGGATGGGCACAAACAAATGTGCGCTTGTTTCTTGGTTCTGACGTTGAAGTTCTGTGTCACCTGGGTACGCATACCCTTGATACCAAAGCCATCAAGGAGTGTTAGATATCAGTACAATATATTAAGTCCCTTGACACTCATCCTTTCTGTTATGAGAGACAAAAAACCAAACAGTTCAAAAAAATTTTTGTGATGATTGTCTTCCCAGATACGAGATTGATAGAATCTGAATTAAAAGGGAATTTTAACCTTAGTAATTTATTGCAATTTAAAGACAACATTAAGTTTTAAACTTAAAGAGTTTGTGAACTGGGACATTAAAATGAAAGAAAAATAAGTGTGCTTCTACATTTGAAAATGTCTCTGTGTAACTATTCTATATTAGTTGGGAGACAAAATTTTATATATAACAGTCACACTTATTTCACTCTGTTTATCTTGTCTTCACAGTTAAAACATGAACATTCCAAACCATGGGTGGGTTTGCAAGATTTTGTATCATGTTTGACAGCAATAAAACCGCCTTAATTCAGTATTTATGCTCATACAAAGTGAGATTTGACAAGTTTCTACACAACAAAAACGGAGCTCCCAAGACTTGAGTTTCTACTTCAGTTTGGAAGTGCCTGTATATTGTTGATATGCATGAGTCAATATTCATCTCTCCCTGAGAAGTACTGGTTCAGTTGCAGTAATTGGACTAAAGCAGTAGGACAAGGTCAATTTTGGTTAAGTAAACTTGGTGGCTGTATCTCAGAATTTAGCCAGGGAACAGAGCTTTTGGGAGAGAGGGTGGGGTGGAACAGAGACAGGTCCAGTCACATGTTATGGAATGGATTTGTGGCTGATAGCTGGGTCTGACGACCATGTGCACCTGATATGAGGTGGTTTTATCGCCATGAAATCTGCATTCCCAATCTCTGAGGAAAAAAAGCTTGTGCTTTTCTTCTCTGTTTCGATGTAAGATCATCTTCAAATGTGCTAACAAAGGAGTAATTTCAGAAGGTGCTAGTCTGGCAAGTAACATCCCTTAAAACCAGAAAACAAAGTTAAATGCTGGTAACAATCCCAGGTGCGGAAAGGCTACTGGAGTTGTTGCCTGCTAACGCTGTCTGCTGAGTGCAGGGCAAGAGGAAAGTAGCTTGAGCTTAATACCCACAGGGTAATTGCAGGGAACCAGCTGTTCGTGGAGTGCCATAATGAATACAGATTGTTTTCCTGCTGCTTTGTGTCTTCAGCTTGATGGCTGGGTCTGACTGGAACTTATCATACAGGCAAGGTGTTTATAAGAGGGTCACTCTTTTCCCCTCTCAGTCTTCTCTGTGGGGTCATTTTCAGGTGGGCCTTTCCGATCACATCATTTTCCCCACCGACTGTCATAAAATGTGAAAACAGTTGTAAAGTGATTTATGTTTTAACACGTCTAGAAATCGGTGACATTAGTTTGAAGTTGGGCAGTGAGTTCGAAAATTATTTGGAAGAGATATAGCCATGTGGCTGTAACACCCACCTACATCTACTACCACAGTGCAGTTACTTAACCTCCAGTTTGTAAGAAATCAGGCTCAAACCAATCTAGAATCAGCCGACATTGGAAAGGTTGGATTCTTGACTGATAAGAGTCACTAGTGCCACTGACTCGAAAATGCACCAGTTTACTGAGGTGAGATTTCAAGCTGGTAGGACAGCCTAGGCCTCAACTGACATGTAGAAGGTGATGGAGGCTGGCTCTTCACGGCTGGATTTGTAACAGGAGACTCGGGACCACGTCCGATCTCCAGAGTCCCACTGTACTCCCTGCTCTTGGAAGGACACCTAGACAACTGAGGGTTGAGAACAGCAGGCACACTGCAGAGTAGATTTGCTCCACAGGTTATGTGTGGCCTTGTTTTGCGGTAGGGAAGGATTAACTCCATGGCAGGTGGTAAGTGTTTAATTTTCCAGGAGCTGCAACATTTCTATTCTTGACAAGTAATGTCTTAGCAACATAGTCTGAACATCATTTTTTTTTAAATACACAGTTCTCAGTTTCCACCCCCCTCCCCCAGATACATTTATTTGTTTCTAATTAGAGAAATGGAACATGGATTTAATGCTTGATCGTCATTTTTTTGTTATAGGAATTGTTTAACGACCTATGGTGCAGGGAGATTTCTAACAGCCCTATAAACAGTTCATATAAGTAGATCACAAAGTACAGAGGGTACAGGTGACAGAGACAATATAGCAAGAACAGTTTTACGTTTGGTAAAAGTTTTTTTATTAAGTTTTGAGCATTGGTTATTACATCCAAAATCCCTATTATATTTTAGTATTTTCTTATGGAAGGATGTCACTGTTACACCTGGTGTTGCTGCTGGGACATATTACATTCATTGAATTATTTGTTCTTACCAGATTAAAGCAACAAGGTGATTCTCCCCCTCTAATCTGATCTCTTGAAACCCCCCCTGCAGTGCTGCATCCAGCTCTTGAAGCCCTCAGCACAAAAAAGACATGGACCTGTTGGAGCAGGGCCAGAGGAGGGCGTGAAACTGCTCAGAGGGCTGGACCACCTGTCCTATGGAGAAAGTCTGAGAGAGTTGGGGTTGTTCAGCCTGGAGAAGAGTCTCCAGGGAGACTCTGTGGTGGCCTTTGAATACACAAAGAGGGCTTATAAGAAAGGTGGAGGGAGACTTTTTGCCAAGGCCTGTAGCGACAGGACAGGGAGCAATGGTTTTGTTTTAAAAACAAAAGAAGGTAGATTTATATTAGATATAAGGAAGAATGTTTTTATGATGAGGGTGCTGAGGCACTGGCACAGGTTGCTGAGAGAAGTTTTGGGTGCCCCATCCCTGGAGGGGTTCAAGGCCAGGCTGGATGAGGCTTTGAGCAACCTGGGCTAGTGGGAGGTGTCCCTGCCCATGGCAGGAGTGTTGGAACGAGGTGATCTTTTAAGATCCTTTCCAACCCAAACTATTCTACAATTCTAAGAATTAATGTGAGAAGCTGTGTGGCTTTCATCATCGTCCAGACAGTCAGACAACATGAATGTTTTTCCTCTGCAACTTAGCAGTATTGATTCATAAAGTTCATGTCAATTTATAATTTCATGAGTTACATCACTGAATGTCTCACCTTTTGGGTTTTAGCAAAATGTTCAGTGGAATGTGGCTCACAACATATCAATCAGAATTAAATACAGTTGCTATTTTTTCTGCTTCACTGAAAAAAAGAATCAGTAAATTATTCTCCTGCCACAAGGCTAGGTAGTACCAATGCTGAAATACAATAATGGAGCAAAAGGAAAGACTTCATATGACAGATGCCCTGGGCAAAGCCCCTCCAGTTATCTGCCCTTTGGCTGTTACTAAATCCTGAAAATCAGGGAACACACTATCTCTGTAACAATATTATATCAAAATTATGTGGAGTTACCTGTAAATTAGTCTTCTGTGACAGTAAGTGCACTGTCTCAGATGAAGTAATCCATTTGTAGTTAAAGCAAAAGGTCTGAACTGACGGACTACAGAAAGTGCTGGGTTTAGACAAGCATGAAACGGTATGTTGATCTTAATGGTAAACAGACAGGCATGCACAGAGGAAAACATATCAAAGTATAAATATGTCCACTGTGGACTTGATGCTGAGACTAATCCAGCAAAAGGATTAGGATTTGGGGTTAACTCCTTTCTGACATAAAAAAAAGATGTTTTTATCACTCATAACAAATGGTGGAATTTGGAACAGTGGCACGGAGATTTAATTCTTGTGCTGTGAAATGAGGAGTGGTCACACTCCTCACAGGCAGAAGCAGGAGGTGGCCTTCACAACTAATGTGGTCAAGGACTACACATTTACTTTTTTGTGAGATTGTAATCTACTAATGAACGCAGTACATAAATGTGATAGCTACCCCACTAGTTACTGAGCCATCAATAATTTTCCATCAAAATGCTTTCTTAATGGCAAGCCAGTGGCCAATGAAATGAAAATTTCATATTTTTAAGGATTCTTTGAAAACTTAAATTCATACTTGAAAGAAAACAAAAACTTATTTCTAGATCCAAGGTATCAAGACTGTCGAGAATTTGCTTCTCACTTCCAACCACCACCCCGAATGTCCCTGACATCTGATATTCTTTGATTTTTTTTTTTCCTAGGAACAATTCCAATAACTGAAAGTCCTAATGCTACTTTAAAATTAAACCTGAATATAGAGGAAAAATCTGCCCAATGCTTTTTAATTTTGGTTGTTGTTCTTGGCCTGTTGTTCTATGGACTACCCATAGTGTGCTGAAAATCTAAATGCTCTGCAAAGAAAGCTGAAACATTGGAAAGCGATTTGCATATCAGAGGGGAAGTTTAGTCCCAAATATAGTATGAAATGATAACGACATAGTATGGAGCAGGTACAAGGGCTGCATAATGCAGCACTCTTTAATACCTACCCCATAGCAGTTAAATTCTTCTGGCTTGTTACATTTCTCTGAGGTCTTTCCAGGTTGTCTGAACATCTTTCTCACACCAAATAATATTCTAAGCCACCAGTTTCACTGAATTAAATGACACAATGAACTTTTTACTCAAAATAAATAAAATTTTGAGAATAGATGTGAGTGCGTGTGTGCAGATTTTGGAGTCCATTTTGAGGCAGATAGGATGTTAGACACACACTGTTTCCTCTGCAGTAGTTTGTAGCAATTTCTGTTTTCAACCATTTCTTTTTATGCTGATAAGCTTAAATTAGCAATTTGAGGAAAGAACACAACTGTCTATTATAAACACCTCCTGTTTCCTGGTCTTCTCTAATATGCTCTTGTCATTTCTGCTATGTAAATCTTGTCGAGTTGGTGGTATTTGTGAAAGGATTAGCTTTATTCTGTATCTCCCTCCACTCTGTTGCCAGGGGTATTTGATGATGCAAGATGACTTTTTTATTCAAAATCTGGCAAAACATAGAGTAACACACTCCTCCTTGCTATCCAGTAATACCTTGAAAAGTAAATGGAGTTCACCTTTACCATTTTACTGCAATGTTTGTTCCTACTTCTTTTTTCCTCTTCCTTTCTCTTTTTATTCCCCCCCC
>NW_010115779.1:131031-136342 GCF_000699245.1 Pterocles gutturalis | reverse complement strand
CCTCCCAGAGCTGTAGACATCCCAGAGCTGCAGCATGCAGTGGACTGCAGAAATAGGTTCCCTCCACCAGCTATAATTGGTATTGCCTTTTCTGTTTAAAGATTTGCCGTCTTGACACCATGCTAACTATAGCTGTGGCACTTTCTGTTGCGGAGGTGGCTTTTATTCATGCATTGGTTCATTGGGAAAAGTGGTTGAATATTGCATGATGGCAACTGTCCTACACTGGTTTTACTAAACTAGAAAAGTTAGCCAGACATTGCAGATAAAATTGTAAGCATAAATTCTAATTTTCCAGTCATGTATTTATCTGACTTTGTAGGATGGGTTCTACTCAAGTATGAAATATTCTTGTATCTCACTCTTAAAGCATAAGGTGTTTCACATTTTCACATCTTTTGCTCTGCTTTGACTTCATAAAAAAAATCCTAATAAAGGCAGGGGAACAAAGCTGCCTCTGAGCTTCATATTAATCACTAATAAAAAGTAGCCCATGTAAATCCTTCTAAATACTAAGCCATCTCTTGCTGTCAATACAGACACAATTCACTGATCAGCAGCAATAAAGGCTCTTTAATTGCATAATTTTGTTGCACATATTTCTAAGTAAGCATCCCCAAAGTATAAAAAGCATAATTAAAATCTATAATCCAACTATCTGGGCCCATTGATAGAAATATAGCCACATTTTAAATGAGCTTTAACAGTTTAACAGCTCTGTGCTTCAAAGAAAAGTAGATTAATACAAATAGCCTGCAGGGAAAGATAAAGGTTCAGATCTCAGCAATCTGAAAAACTTTGCATTTCTATGGAATCCAATTTCAGGCTACACAAATAAAGTTAAGAGGATGAGTAAACTTGCTGTATAGAATTATTTCGTTATCCGAACCATTGTTGCTCGTTGAATTAAATTTGATCATTTTGCTGAAGTTCCAATTTTACTTCATTCCTCATGATACAGATATGTTCTGTCTTTGATATTCTCTAAATATCATTGAACCTAATGCCGTATCAATTAAATATGCTGTTTAAATACTATTTTTTTCTTGCTAGTCAATGTTTGTTCAAATTTTCTCTACAGCTTAGCATTAGCATTCAGAAACAGATTCTCAAAAGAGCCTATTATTTTCGAAAGACTTTAGTCCTTGGTGTGACATTTGTTTATTTAGGTACCTAAGAAGGGTAAGAGCTGTACTGAAGAAGATGACTCACTGATTTTCAAGTTAATAACTAGGATGATTCCACTGTCATTAGTGGTCTAACACATTAAATTAGTGTAAACTGTTGATGTGTTTAACAAGATTATGCCCAGTAATTTGGATTAGTAAATTCAGATCCTGATTGTAAATACTTTGGGACAGAGAATGATAGAGGAACAAAATAAACAATGATGTGATGCTACAAAAATAAAAGAAAAAAGTTCAGTCTGTCAGGAGGAAACCTTGATGGTTTTGTGAGGTAGAGGAACTTCATACATGGGTGTGAATTACTTACAGGAGGTGAGCTTACTTTGGGAAGTTACTGCTCTCGAAGTATTTCAGAAAATATTGTCGATTCACATCTGTTTTATCTGTTTGTTTTAAAACAGACCTGTAGAAGCACACTACATGATGTCATATCAGTGGTGTAAGGCTGGAGTGAACTAGAGTGAATTCTCTAAAGAGTGAACTGTCAAATTTCAGATTTTCCTGTGGTGGGCTGTTCTCAATCTCTGAAACTATTTTGCAAGGTATAGTCAGTCATTAGCCAGACTAAGGAACTCTTCAACATTAATTCATAAATACCCCCCGCTACTCTAAAGCATTTCCTCCAAAATCTGAAGACATCTACTCTGTGCCAATGTCACAGCTTTGCTGAAGTGCTTTAGGTACTGTCAGGCTTGGCATTTCCTTTGGAAATCTGAAAAACATAATCAGCTCCCTGATGTCTCTCCCTGCCATCTCTCCCTTTATGGCACAGAGTCTGATGCTGGAAATCATCTCATGCAGAATGTCAAATATTCAAAGCTGATAATTCCAACAGTTAAAGATCTTTCCCCCGGTGTCTCTCTGCCATTTATAAGCAAAGTTGTACTGACAAAAAGCTGAAATAAATGGATTAACATTTCTCTTTTGTTCATTAGGTTAATTTCAAGTGAGAAGTCGAGACTGATAATATGCAGGCAGGAATAGTTACAGAATATACCAAAGAAACCAGGTTTATTAAAAATTTGTTTCTGCCAAAATAGTCAAGATGATGTTGCCAAACACTACATTATGCAATGTTTCTAGTTCTCCCTTAAAGGAAAGGGAAGAGCCACGAGATAGCCCCAAATTAAGAAGTGATACTGCTGTAACCTGTCATCCTCCCCAAAATCCCTAGATATAGATTCTTCTCTGTATCCATCTGGATACAGCTTCCTCGAGTTTTTATAAAACATTCTTTTACCTAACAGTTGAATTTAAATATAGCATCCCCATTGCAGAAGTGTGGGATATGTCGTTTCACTGTAACGGTTAGCATATGGTACTTGGCACTGGGAGAAAGAAAATTGAAGTTGAAGCCAAGTTGTCAGGAAGCAAGTAGCATGTATATAAGATAAACTGTGCAGGATTTCTTCAGTGCTTTGGGGCTCCTTTCTCACCTACTAGTATTCTGGTATTTATATCTATATTTGACAGTTTTGGAGCGGTCGCAGTGTATCCTTGGAAGGGAAAAAAAACTCTTCAAAAATTCTGGTGTGTTGGTATAGGTAATTAAAAAGCTGTTCAGGCTATTATTGCAACTAGCGAACGTCTCTTTCAGGCTGCAAACCTTGGGTGAAAATACAGTATGTTGAGCAGAGGGACCCCTTTGAGCATGGCTCGGAGCTTTGCTTGCCCAGTCCCATATGCTACAGACCTCAAAAACCTCTTCGCAACAACAGGTGAAAAGCTGGGTTAGACCCTAGACAGCCTTTTGTTTTCCACTTATCTTCTCCGCTAGAACAATCTTTTTTCCTGTCTGTTTCTTATCTCTTCAGTTTCCTTCCAAAAACTGGCTTTGAGCAGAGAGAGCGAATCTTGAGAGTTTTTTCAGAACGGGCCTCGCCTAATGTAATGAATCGTTACATTTCTCAACATGCGTATTGCTGGGTGAAAAAGCTCCACACATTCAAATACAGCCACTCACCTTCCTGCCATGCATGATAAAGTTCATGGAAATCTCTTCCAGCCTTAAACCTGGTAGATGAGATTTAAACATCTCAAACAAGTGTGTCTCTTAGGGCTTGATGGGACAAAACATGCTGCGTCCTAACAGTACAACGTGTCCTGTCCACAGCTACATCATATTTACTTGTGGGTTGAATTTCAATAAGTTTACCTCTCCTGAAAATTAGGTTACTGCTTGTAGAACGTGTGAGATGAACAGCCTGTAGAGATGCTGTTTTTTGAATATATTCTCAAAAACCAGTTATTGTTCTGGCAGTGGCAATGAAAGTTTCACTGGTTTCATGCCATGTCAAAAAAGCAGCAGTTCTGATTCAGCAGTAACCACAAAGAATGATATACTGCAGTTTCTAAGCACTTTCATTAATGATCTAGATTATGCAGCTAAATAACAATTCATCATCTGAAACACAGAGCTTGGTATCATTTAATGTTCACAAGATTTAATTTTGAAAGCACTTAAAAATGATCTCAAAATTATTTTTGGCATTCAGATTTCATTTAGGCACCTATTTAAATCAGTGAGTTGTTGAGGACTAAATACTTCTGCATGATCTAAACATAAATCTCTCCTAAATATTTTTGCCATAGCTCTTCATGGTAGTTTCTGAAATTATCTACTTAATTATAAAAACATCAGAATGTGTGAACTTAATATGGTATAATGACTTGCAAAAGTTAACAGGTATATAGAAGATCTTTTGTGATTCTGTAGAGATTTAGATTGTGGGAACTAGGCACAATTCTGATGAAAAAGTAATTAAAATCCTCATTTCAGCTACTCTCTGGAGAGAAAAATCATCTACCTGTTTGTTTTAGTTCAGATTGTCATTTTGTAAAACTCCTACAGTTTGATTTATTTAAGAACAAAAAAATCACACCAACCAAATAACCCCTTATACTACCATCTAAACAGAAAAGGAAAAAATAACATTCAAGCTCTTCTCTCTTCTTTCTGAAGTTCTATGTCAATGCATTATGAAAGTGATCTGAAGTCTTAAATGATGAAAGTTTACTTCATTTTAAGAAAGTATTTTGCTGTTAATTCTTTTTAATGTTGAAATATTAACATATTTTCTCTAACGGCTATTGCACAAGCCAGCATTAGCACTACTCAATGCTATAATCTTCCCTGTTGTTACTGAGAATCAGGTAATTATGGTGACATTTGGGAAGAGAAAAACACAAATACTGTGAAAATTATGATTTGATATGAGCTGCACACTCATTTTTCCATTATTTCTTCATCACCAGTATGACATCAGTATGACATGTTGGAGTTAGTGTTTTCTGACTGCTTCTCATCTGAGTCCTCTGCTCAAGCTTTTCGTTTGAGAGACAGTTCTTCAGGTAGAGGTGTTCCCTGCAATCTGCTCACTCATGCAAGATCTCAGTTCCGGGAAAAATACTAACTTTAATGCTGCTGAAAAAAATCTATCATTTTCACATTTGTATAATTATGCCTAAAAAAAGCAATTCATCCTTTGAATCTTTCCAGATTCCAGAATGATCTTTTACCTGTGGGGCTAACTCCTTGCTCTCCACAGCTTCCTGCGGAGGGGGAGTGTAGAGGAAGGTGCTGAGCTCTTCACCCTGGGATCCAGTGACAGAATATGTGGGAAAGGGTCAAAACTGCTCTAGTCTAGTCTAGTCTAGTCTACCTAAGTTACTAGATAGAGCTAGACTTCCCTCCCTCCTTCCATTCTTACTTCTCTCCAAATATATATTTTAAATGGTTTTTTTGGAGGGGGGGCAAGTAGAATGTATTCACATTAGAATTGTATCTGGCAAATTATTTAATACACTAAAATGTGAAAAAATTCTGCAGTCCATCTTTTTCATAAGGAAACACTGCATTTCAATTTGATTGTGTTGTCCCTATTTCAAAGTAGAATGTCCCTGCTCGTGACTGGGCGATAGATTAGATGATCTTTAAAGAACCCTTCCAACCCAAACCATTCTATGCTTATTATAAAATAAGCTTTTTTTTTTCTTGTATGAAAAGAACAAAAGAGTTTATATATTCCAGAACCATGTTAAGCTTTTTATGTGTTGATTGAATCCCTGATAGCAGTTGGTAAAATTGCTGTTTTGTCACATTCTTCTCCTATTATGTTCTCTTT
>NW_010115779.1:130255-131017 GCF_000699245.1 Pterocles gutturalis | reverse complement strand
CTCCCAGTATGGTCAGAAGCAAAGAAAGAAGGTGGAGAGCTGATGAAAGAAAAGGGAAATGGTAGTAGTTAACTGTAGAGCAAAAGTCTTTTGTCACATTATTATTAAAAATAAAACTAATTAAAATAATAAAAAGCCCCTGCAAGACCCACAAAACCTCCCAAATGAAAACTGAAAAAAACAAAAGCGATAAAGCACTACAAAACTAAAACCAAAGTTATTGTAGATTGGAAATAAAGTCTTGCTGCTTTTAGGGTTTCATGTGTCTTCAAGAATGCAAAGTATATAGGTCACCCGCTAAAACGAACACCATTACAGATGAAAGTTTTCTTGCAGCTGTTTTCATTTCAAGTATTTACCTTTCAATAAAGGTAATAAATAAAGTCACAATAAATAAAGCCACAAATTAACAATGTTTGTGCTTAGAAGTTACTGTCTGGGAAATTATTCTTAACTAGTGCAGTTGCTTAAGGTCATAGAAAGGTTTCTTCCACTTGGGTAGATCATGTTGCTAAATAATTCTCCTTTTTTGTGTGCATGTTCTTAGTGCAGCAGTCTTGCATGCTCTGCTGTTAAGTGATCCTGTGCAATAGCTGCTATAATATACATTTTTACTTTACATTTTTAGCACTACATTTTAGATGTGTCTGCAGTCAAATGAATCTTAAAGAAACTGTGGCACTCCCTAAAATGAGATTCCATGCTATCACTTTGGCTAACACACGCAATCAAAGGCTTGGCAGAAACATACGTATTTCTAAT
>NW_010115779.1:112156-130224 GCF_000699245.1 Pterocles gutturalis | reverse complement strand
CCTGCTGAAACCCGGGTAGTATGCTGAACAACTTGGAAAATGAATATGTTAGTCTATGTGTTAGGGAGGTTTTCAGGATTTTTTGCTTTTTAGAAGAAATCAAGCGTGCAGCAATATTGCAAGGTTTCCAAATTATGGCTAAGGAAAATGGCCAGAACACCTTTGTTCATATCCCCACAGTTTAACAAAGGATGCAAAATGGCACTTGTCTAAGTGGCTTCTCCTCTGGGACAACTGCTGTTACTGAGAACAGAGAAACTTGTTATTTGTTACTTTTCTGTAACACGCTCCTATGACTTCCATAATTTATTTGTCCTCGGTCCTTATGTCTAGAGTATATCATGTCATCATTTCAGTGTTCCCAGTGTCTCCCTCCTTGGGGACTGAGGCCCCTGTCTGCTGAGCTGACTTGCTGCCTGGGGAGTTTTGCTGCTTGTTGGAGGTCTCAGATGTGGATGCTGTGGGGAGACTGCTTCACCCACGTAGGCACCAGTGTCACTGCCAGAGGAGTCTTTAGGTGCATCAACAGTGAATGAAGGTCTCCGGGGGCTCAAACACCTGGAGGCTCAGATGGTGTTTACCTCAGTCCCCCCCAATCAAGGAGAAAGGCTGGGCAATGACAGGAATCCTGCAGATCCACCTGTAATGGCAACGGGGATTTATTGTTGACTATGGGACCTTTGTGGATCGAGGAGTGCTAGAGAAAGATAGGATCCACTTGACAAAGTAGGATGAGAGAATCTTTTCCAACAGCCTGGACAAAGCAGTGAGGAGAGCTTGAAGCTATGAACAGTAGCGGGGGGATATAATGAACCAAAATCAAATGCAGAAGTGCAGGAGTGGGTTGGAGAAAGAGAAGTGCAATACAGTAGTCACAGGACCAAAGACACACTTGCCCCAAGGATGTGTACACAAAAATATGTGGTCTGGGAAATGAATAGGATGAACTGGAGCTCTAAGAGCAGTCACAGAGCTACATCATTATTGGAATAATGCAGACAGGGTGAAACAGCTCATACAACTGCAGTGCTGTGATGGGTAGATTCAAGCTGTGGTGAGTTAACCTTGGCTAAGGACCAGATGCCCAGCCAGCTGTTCCCTCACTCCCCCACCTCAATAAGACAGAGGGAGAAATTAGGATGAAAAAAGCCTGTGGTTGAGATAAAGACAAGGAGATCACTTACTAGTTACCACTATGGGCAAAAGACAGTCAACCAGGGGAAAATTATTTTATTATCAATTAAAATGGATGTAAGTATTGAGAAAAATATCCCAAAATTTAAAAATAGCACCTCCCTGCCAGCCCTCCTATCCTCCTTTTCCCATGCTCAGAGTCACTACTTCATTCACAACTTTTCTACCCCCTTTCCCTCAGGCAGTGCAGGGGTATGAAGAATGGGGAGTTATGGTCAGTCCAGAGCAGTTCCACTCTGCTACTACTTCCTCCTCAAACTTTTTCCCTTCTCCAGTGTGGGCTTTCCATGGACCACAGCTTCATTCAGGGCACGTCCGCCTACTTCGACGTGGGCTGCAGGTGGATTTCTGCTCCACCATGGACCTCCATGGGCTCCAGGGGGACAACCTGCTTCACCATGGTCTTCACCATAGGCTGCAGAGGGACAACCTGCTTCACTATGGTCTTCATCATGGTCTTCACCATAGGCTGGAGGGGAATTTCTGCTCTGGCTCTTGGAGCACCTCCTCCCCCTCCTTCTTTGACCTTGGTGTTCACAGTCTTGTTTCTCCCTTTTCTTTCCTTATTCCTCCATCTGTCCAGCCTTTTTTTTGCCTTTCTTACATGTATTTTCACCCAGTTGGTTGCTGGGCTCAGCTGTGTTCTGCAGTAGGTCTTTTGGAAGCAAAAAGCTGGAACCAGCTGTGCCTGGTGTGGGTCAGCCTCAGACTCCTCCCACAGAGGCCGCCCTGCAGCCCCCCATGGTCAACACCGCACCACTGACACCCCACACAGAAGCTCATTAGGAGAGACAGGCAGGACAACAAGGAGGTCATTTTTCCCAAGCAACAAGCAATAAGACAAGAGGAAATGACCTCAAGTTGTGCCAGGGGAGGTTTAGATTGGATATTAGGAAAAATTTCTTCACTAAAAGGGTTGTCAAGCACTGGAACAGGCTGCCCAGGGAAGCAGTTGAGTCACTATCCCTGGAGGTGTTTAAAAAGCATATTGATGATGGTGGACTTGGCAGAGTTAGGTTTAAGGTTGGGCTCAATGATCTTAAGAGTCTTCTCTAACCTAAATGATTCTATGATTTGCCTCTATGTTAAGGAGTAGCTCAGATGTCAGAGCTCTGCTACGGGGTGGACAACAGCTGGGCAACAGCCTGTGGGTCAGGGTCAGAGGAGAGGCCAGCAAAGGTGGCATCGTGGCGGCAGTGTGTTACAGACCTCCTGGTCAGGGTGAGGACGGGGATGAAGCATTCCTTAAGCAACTCACGGATGTCTCTGGATCACAGACACGGCTTCTCGTGGGGAACTTTAACCTTCCTGACATCTGCCAACATGGTGGGACACAAGCAATCAAGGAGGCTTTTGGAGGTTATTAGGGATAACTTCTCGATACAGGTGCTGGATGGATCAGCAGATGTGATTGCAGACAGATCTGTTGTTAGCTAATAAGAAAGTGTTGTATGGCAATGTGAGAATTTGTGGCTGTAGCGATTATGAAATAGTCATACTCAGGATCTGGAGGGAAGTGAGGATGGAGAATAGCAGAGTACAGACCTTGTGCTTAAGCAGAAGACACTTGGGGTGATTCAGGGAACTCTGAAGCTCCTTTGAAGGCAAAGGAGCTCTGGAAAGTTGTCAAGGCTGCAAGGGTAGCATCCTTCAAGCATCCTCCAAGGACACTCAGGAAAATAAATAGATTTATCAGGGAACCAGATTGTCTAAGCTAGGAACTCATGATGGAGCTTCAGAGCAAATGGGAATTATACAGGAAGTGGAAACAGGGACAGGCTACCAGGCAGAAACTTAAAAACTTTGAATTTAGAGACATAGGCACACTAAGGCAGAGGTATCCAATTCTTTCTTTGCTTCTGTGTTAGCAACAAGGTATCCTGTGCCCCTAAACTGAGTGAAGAGGTTCTGGAAGTAGAAGAGCTACCAGCAGAGAATGAGTTGAGTCAGGGATTACACAAGAGAACTTGACCCATTCAAGGTAGGGGGCATGGAGATTACCTGAATACCACTTTTGCTGAATCTGAACTTGCTTGACCTTTCTCCTTTAGACCACAATTTGTCTTTCTAAGCTGAGTTTTCTGGGTAATAATATACAATTGTAACCTAAAGAATTCTTCTTATTAATTAACCGTATAGTAATAATGTCCATAATATTTTCTCAAATATTGAGCACTTGATCATTAAGCTAACAAGGGGCACACCTTCTTATTTAATCTTAATATAGGAAGAGATTGTTTTCTCTATGTGTTTATGTGTATCTCCTCGGTTCCTCTAGAAATGAGAAACATAGTAGGAGGCAGTAACAGTGATTATAAATTGAGTTTATTATTAACAAGTTTCCTTTCTTTTAGCACAGAGGGAGGAGATAAACTTTTTCCATCATAACAACATGTTGCATGGTTTAGTTATTGGTATTATAACACTGTTTCATTTTTCAGTGTACCGTAGGTATGTTAGAATGTATATTGTAGGTTTGGTTTCTACTTCAAGGTGTTGTTTGCTCTTTGTAGAAGGAAAAACAAAGTGATGGATGGAAGATTTCAGGACAAATTTTCCAATCTTTTCACCCATGAAGAAGCAGGATCTGACTTCCATGTGATGGCTTTGTGAAGGAGTGATGGTGAGATGTGAGCTGCAATGGCTTGTAGTTTAAACACAGCTCCACACAGATCACTTGATAAATTTCTTGCAGCTGAAGATTGTAAAATGCAGGGTGACAGAGGAAATACAAATATCAGAAAAGTTTGATTAGACTTTTGCCTGGACTAAGAGGGCAAAGAAGGAAGGTTTATCCCAGAAGCTGGAAGCTGAAAGGAACAAAGGATTAACATGAATTATCCCATAAGCATTAGTTTCCAAAGTAACCTGGTCACATAATACATTTAAGAATTTGTAGGCATTTGTAGGACTGTGAGCACTGCAATAAGAATTAGATCCAGAGTGTTTAATTCATGGTTGGATATACTTGAGAGGGAGACTGCTGTTCAGCCACAGCTCCTGGGGTAGTATCATTCACTTATGCAGGAAGAAGGAATCTTTCTCTCTCATGGACAAATTACAAGGCAGAATTCACTGCCCTTAACTGGAGTAAGTTTGATCAGATGAACTCAACATTTCTGGCCTTAAAACACATGAATATGAAACTCTGAAACAAGGATGCATCTTGCTCACAGCTCATCACCGTGTCGCTAGAAACAAGGGGATAGCCCACACAATGAGCATCTGCCGCACCTTCCATAATCTTTTTATACAGCACATTGCACTTGCATTCCCTCCAGTATTTACACTGTATTTGTCACTTGAGAACCATATAGGGATTATCTGATGCCCACTTTTTTCTTCTGAACCATTGGAGACAGTTTGAGACAACTGGGAGTTACCCTCATGTGTTTTTATTTTGGTGTGTTAAATATGAGAATCAACAAATATGTATAAAGCACTATAGCCAAGACAGATTCTAACAATTCACATCCAGTGCTTTCACTGTGTTCACCTTTTGAATATGTTTGTTATACCCTGCCAAGGTGATGACAACAGTAATAAAGTCATTCTGGGATTCAGATCCCCTTCTTTGCAAATGCTAGAGTTGCAAGCTGAACTTTGTAGAATGTTTAGAGGTTAAAAAGTGTTCTTGTAGATCACAGAGGAACAAGTGCAAAAGCAATATTGATTTCATTCGTTATTTACTGGGCAGTGGAGCAACAGGCACAGCTTTGGAGCATTACCAAAGTTTCTCTCATTGATTTACCTGGACAAGAAGGATCAAGATTTTGCAGCACTGAGACTTAACTACTTTGGAGACAGGCAGTGAAAGGGAAAAAATCCTTTCTCTGTTTCCTTGCATTTACAAATATCAAATTGCTTGCAGTATAGATTTGAGAAAAGGTGCTGTTTTTTGAAAAACGAGTTACAAGCATGAAGAGTTACTATGCTCCTGACTCTGTGCATGAGATGTAAGATAGGAAGGTAGTACTTCAGGAAATTGGAAAGGCCTGGCAATTGAGTTTTATAGTTGCCATCATAATTTGATTATTTCTTCAGCAGACCTAGTAGATGTGAAGAAATAGAGCTGGGTAAGAAAATATTCTCCCGTGTTAAAAATAGGTTTCAAATACTGCACAGTTTAAATATAAAAAAGTGTTTGTGAACCAACAATCCAAAGAGTAATTATTCAGTTCAGCTGAGGAACTTTATTCCATTTTTAAAATGTTGAATTCTGACTTTTTCACCTCATTACTCACCCCATTTTCCAGATGGCTTAGGAATGTGCTGAACAAGAGAGATCCATGTGGGACACAATGACATCCTTCTCCCTTGTGCACAACAAGTCATTTTTTTCCCGTATTTTGTTTCCTGTATTTTAGCCAGCTATTAATCCTCTAAAGGACCTTCTCTCTTGTCCCATTGCACCATGGCTTCTTTATGAGATTTTTGGCTGGGAAACTTCTCTAATGCCTTTGGAAAGCTGAATGCTCTAAGATTAAAGTGAAGCTGTTTCTGTTTGGACAGGGGAAAGAAGACTATCCCTCTGGTAATCCCCTCCAGAAGAGCTGTAATGGGACCATGCACAGCTAGTGTCATTACTGCTGCAAAATCATCAAAGCCTGCCCATTTCTCTTTCCACACTGCAGTGGTACACTGGGACAAATCCTGCCACAAGCATAGCAAATATCTGTGCCTCACAAGAGACACTCTGCCTTGCATCCACATAATACTCTCTGCTGCTGTTGGTCAGACCCTGTTCCTATTTTCCCATCACCTTTCATCATGGTTCACATCCTAGGTAGGAATAAACCTTTATCTGCCGAACCAGTGCAACTGAAATTCCCGGGTTTACACCCTGAATCAAACTGAGGATTCAGTGCTAGGTAAACACGTGTCTTCACAACTCCCTGTGATCACATCCTTCTTGTGTAATTGGTAGCTGTATAAGATTTAAGTTGTAAATGAAGAGTGAAAATCGAATTTCTATTTTTACTCAGTAGGCAAGCCAGATTGCCTGTAGGCTTAGTAGCAGATGTATAGTGAAACAGGTCTCAGTACCTTTCCAGTTTCATTTACAGTTCAGAGAAAACCACTTGACCCTTGCAATACCATGAGACAACAGTAGTACCAACAGTGAATAGAGAAAGAAATAAAAAAGTTTATACAGAAGGTATATCTTCCTTCATTTGTACAAATAGTCTTGTATAATATGAAGAAACTACACTGAACAACTACAAGAAGATATATTTTAAAACACTAATATATTTTCATGTGCCCTTTGATTCTGGTTAAAAGCTGGTATATGGGATTTACATAACACTGTGAAAAAAATGTGTTGTGAAAATTTATACAGACTGTTTTATAAAGACTGAATTATTCCTGTATTTCTATACCATAGATTTGGAAACCCTCTTTTAAAAATGAGTCAACTAAACCTCAATTTTGATGCCAACTTAATCTTTGGGAAATCATGCGTTTTCTCCAATGCAAGGCACTTGCTTGTGTTGTTATCAAAATGTCAGCTGGTTATTATTTTGCATGTTGTCATCAGTCAGATTATTATTCCTACGGCACACAATCATCTTACTCAATATAAGGCGTGTTCCATCTCCTGGATTTATTTAAAGCTGTAGTGTTGAACAAACTGAGGCCTCGTGTCCTTTTCAGTCTCTGAGGGGATACTTGTAAGATCAAGTTAGTTACGTGTGTAAGACTTCATGGAGTCAGGAGGCAAGACAAGGGAAAGGTAAAGAGAACATGACCCAGAAATTTCTTGTTAATTTAATAGTCCATCTGAAAAACAGATGTGTTCTTCCAAACTGAAGAATGTAATGGCCACCGGGGTGTGGCCTTGTGATATTCTCTATACTCTGTTTTCTCTGCTTGCCCAAACTTCTGTACAAGAACATGTCTGCATAGCTCTGAGGCAGATAGAAGACAAAAATCAGAAGGAAGATGGGAAGGGTACAGGCTGTGGTGCAGCTCCCTCAGTCGATCAGCCATCCTGCCCCCTCGCTTCTATGGGGATGTGGTTCTAAACTCGCTGCGCCGCTCCCCATGTTTATACAGTGGAAGTTTAAGTCCTTCAATGAAACAAAGAAGGCAAGATATTTTAAAAGTGCAAGTGAAAACATACAGCTAAATCTGGGGAA
Source organism: Pterocles gutturalis (assembly GCF_000699245.1). NCBI lineage: Eukaryota > Metazoa > Chordata > Aves > Pterocliformes > Pteroclidae > Pterocles > Pterocles gutturalis. The sequence continues at coordinate 122,890 of NW_010115779.1, read as the reverse complement.
TATGTTGTCACAGGACAGTAGAAGGAGAAATATTTTATCTAGGTTGCAAAAAGGTGTGGATGTGTCTATAAATAGCCTTGACAATCGTAGATTTTCTAACATAAAATTGTCAAGGTTGTTAGTGTTCACATTTTTGGTTTTTAAACTGGTAACCAACAGGCCCATGAGGAAATTTGCTTGCATCCCCTGCCAGCTGCTTTGTGGATGTTAATCCACCCATCTGTGAACCATCCACTCTTCCACAGCTGGAGATGAGCTACAGCAAACGCTGGCATAATAGCCTGTTAAACATGGTAATTTCTGTATACTTGCACTGAAATGTGTGGCAAGAGACAAAAGGGGTACGAGGTGGAAAGTGTAAATAAAGTGGGAGGAGAATTATAAATTCATCATAGAGGCAACCTCAGAATTATACGTAGCTAAGTTATAAGCCAATTTCTCCAAAGGAAACTTCTGGGATAGGTATTTAAAGGATTTCTAACACCCGTTATTTATTTCTGTTTTTTTTCCCTAATATTATCATGGTAAATTTACTGTCCACTTATTTATTTTATTTAACCCATTTGGAACTTTTGCAAGTGTCAGCCTCTACCTACAGGATCCCTCTATTTATTTAAAAAAAAATAAGCTCAGACACACATGTAGGCTTCTTCCTCTGGGTCCTGTTGCTGTGCTTCCACGGCACTGATGAGAGAGGCACATTGGTGGACAAGAGGGGAGAGTACAAGCGAAGAATACAAAGTCGTCCTCAATTCAGAAAAGGCTTTTGGTCCTTGTAAGAATCCCAACCAGAGATAATTAATGGCTCTTACCAAAAAACTGGAATTGAAGAGTTAGAAAACAGAGATTATTTTACTTCTTAGGCAACTACCGTTGGTTTTAAAATTGCAGTCTGTGGGAGGTGAGGCTCACCTTACAGCCTTAGTTCTGCCAGAAAAAAAAACCCAAAGTGACTATCAGCCACCATATTTCAGGAGAATATTTCATAGATAAAATATTTTGATTTTGAATCATCATCAGCTGCAAACCTTTTAAAAGTAATGAGTCTCATCCGGGCTGTTTTATGACACAGTAGCAGCTCTGTGGAAAGAGCCACTTGAACTTAGAGAAATTAATATATGAGTAAAGCATATGACTTCCACTGTTCAACTGGTAACTTTTTTAATACTTTCTACAGAAACCAGGTTTTAATTTTTTTTTCCATGTGGTAATCTCTCCTTTCACCCTCTCTTTTTCTCCGATGCTTTAGAATTCAATATTTGTCCTCCCCTAGCCCAATTTAATATTTTGTTTGGGCGGTAAAAAGAAAATATACAGATTTTAAATGAGAATAAAAGCTGTTTACAGGCTTTATACTTCTTTTGGTTTCCAAGCTGTGCTCATAAAACAATGAGGTCATGATTAAAAGGATATTCAAATTGGCTTTTACAGAATACTGTCACAACTCAGTAATAATTCTCCCCAGTCAAGCAAAGCAATTCATATGACGTTTCCCTTTTTTTCTTTTTCATAGAAATTTGAGAAATTGTGTAATAGGTTATGTTCTTTGATCTCTCTAAGACTTGCAGCTCATCACCACCCCAGATACCTTCATTGTTCTTCCATTATTTTTCCATTCCATTTATTGCACTCTCTGAGAATTATGCAACAAACACGTGCCTCTAAGAGTTTGTTGGATGCTTATCAGATACCAAGTAAAGTTGCCTCTCTGTGCTTTCTGAGAGGTCTGATCTAGGTCTTTTGGAAGACAGTAGGAGGAAAAGATATCCAGAAGTTTTACAGGCGGGATATGGTAGAGAAAAGCAAAACTTTGACAAGACACTCTGAACACAGCCATAATTAAACAGTCTCATTCATTTGGTATGCTTAAAAATATTTTTGGACTAGAGCAAAGGTCTCTCATCTTACAGAACTGACCCCACTGTGTGAAAGGAATAAAAGTGGTGTATCACCTCATTCCACAAATAATTGGTCTCAGAAGTGAAAAGAAGGATCTCTCTCTTTTTGGCAGGCTGGAGAGCCTTTGGGTAATTATCTGTATCCTCCCACAGAAAATGGAAACAAGTAAACTGATGAATAAGGACATTTGCAGTAGAGAAATTTGAACAGACTTTCTAGTTCTTATCTTCATATCAGATTATTCCTTTTCTTACCCCAAACATGCACGCAAAAGTTTTTATCTGACCAGAACATTTTCCTTTTTCTAGCCTCTGGTAAACGTAATTGTGTGCCTATAAAATCCTTCTCCCTTTATCTTTTATGGGGTTGAAGCAGTAGTTTGCAGCAGCTCCACACATTTTCAAGTCAGTAAAAATGGCACTTATTCTAATGTAATAATCTTAGAAACTACATTTATTTAAGCAGTTAATGACTCTTGCTACAGTAAGTTTTCATTAGCTTGTTTTTTATTTTCACTTTATTTTCAAGTCCTCTCTATTGTGCAAGAAATAATGAAGGTCGATACCATGAGAGAAGTTTTGGGTTCACTTGCAATCAGCAGCAGTTCTCTTAATCTTCGATTCTGTGAATATTCTGCACCATACTGCCTTGTCCATAATACTGTGAATACCTCTGAGGTTAGCTAGGCACATCCACATAAAGAACACGGTGGGCTCATGTAAAGTCACTCTGGGAGATGATCTCAGTCTACAACAATTAAGAACTTTCCGATTGAAGCATGCCCCTTCCCTTCATCCTAAAGTTATCACACCGCAAATGAGATCTGTTATTTTTGCTCTTTGTTACTCAAATTACTTTAGCTGGAATACTTCGATATTTCGAGTGTCTTGTGCAAAAGCTGGTTTTTGTGACCCTCCTTTGCAGGCTTCTTCTTCCACTTGACAGTGGCAGGCTGTAAATCAGTCAGACTACAGTTAGCTGTATCACCTTTGTTACTAACGATTCCAGATGACGGTGCCATTGGTTTGAAAGCATGTTTATCACCTATAGGTCAAACACAGAAATGAAATGCAGCAGATACATAACTAGGTAGGCGAATAACCACAGTAACAAAAAAATTTTCAGGTTTTAACCCAGCTTGCAGTAAGCACCACACAACCACTCAGTCCCTCCCACTGGGGTGGGGGAGACAATCGAAAGAGTAACAGTGAATAAAGACGCAGATTGAGACAAAACTATTTTAACAGGTAAAGCAAAAGCTGTGAACGCAAGCAAAGCAAAACAAGGAATTTGTTCACTGCTTCGCATCAGCAGGCAGGTGTTCAGCCATCCCCAGGATAGCAGGGCTCCATCACACGTAACTGTGACTTGGGAAGACAAATGTCATCACTCTGAATGTCCCTCCCTTCCTTTTTAGTTCCGCAGTTCTATATGCTGAGCATGATGCCGTATGGTATGGGTTATCCCTTTGGTCAGTTGGGGTCAGCTGTCCCAGCTGTGTCCCCTCCCAACTCCTTGTGCACCCCCAGCCTACTCACTGGTGGGGTGGGGTGAGGAGCAGAAGAGGCCTTGACTGTGTGTGAGCACTGCTCAGCAATAACGAAACCATCCCTGTGTTATCAACACTGTGTTCAGTGTAAATCCAAAACATCGCCTCATAATAGCTGCTATGAAGAAAATTAACTTTATCCCAGCCAAAACAATTCAGCATCCAGATCACCCTCCCATTCCCTGGAAAAGGATTTCAACCAGCCTTTTTCTACATGAACTGCTGAAAAGTGTCAACAATTATGTAATGTCACTTTACACTTTATTGGCAGGTATAGCTTTAGTTGCTGTTTTTCTCCATGTGTGCATATCTGTTTCGCTATATGTGATTCCTATACGAGTGCAAGGTCTCACTTCCAGTTTAAGCCATACTGTGTTTTCTCATTAAAACAAGGAGCAAGAAGTAGGTTGTGAATCAGAGACAGTGTTTCCTGAATTGACCTCGCCTTTGGTGCCAGTAATAGAACTGGGTCTTTATTAAACCACTGAGTGTCAGGCATCTTAACGTGCCCAGCTGGGCCGTGTCTTTCTAGGCACTTACGCTATTGGCATCACAGTGGCAGGACATATGAAAAAAGTCCTGGGGCCATGCAGCTGCCATTTCTTTAAACTACTGCCACTCAAGCACACTTAAGAAGTTAAACAAAATGTGTTTTAATAACTTCCCTCAGTGTTCAGATCAAAGAAAACAAGCTGACACATTGGACTCAAGCGCAAAAGGTCTCTGTGTACCTGCTGCGATGGGAGCGTCTGAAATGGAAGAGACGAAGGAAGCATCTGACTGCCTGGGCAAAAGGCAGTCACAGCTGCGCTCCTGGGAAGGGGGTACAGCATGTACAGCCTGCTTCTTCCACGTGCCAACAGGGAGGACTGGCTCCCTGAAAGGCAGAGGGAAGAATTATTGTTTTTCTTGGTGAGGAAACGTAGTTCTCTAGTGGGGTAGATGCTCTGAAGAGGACTGCTATCTGAGACAGCAGAAATTTGTCACAAAGCAGTATAGCTCAGCACCTATCTCAATGTGGGCTGGGGAACAGAGTTACTAATAAGCCCAATTACAGCAGCATATTTGATGCAAATCAATACTATTGAACTATTGCTCTAATAGTTGTGAACATAACCATTATTTCTTATCACAGAGAGAAAAAGTGCTTATATAGTTGGAAAAAATCCATCTATCGAAACAATCACACATGACTGGGAGACATACAACCCATAATCTGTCCAAGTGTCTTGGGCAAAAGGCCAAGAAGTGCTAAAGCAAAGGGATGTGAGCCTCAAAGCCTGGATCACTTTCCATTCATGAAGTTTGTTTTCCCTTTGGCTTTTGATGGAGAAGCTCTTCTTCAGTTCCTTGACTGTGCTGCCACGAACGGTTAAACGCCTCCCATATTTCACATCGGCAGCAGTTCCACTCGGGTAGTGGATGAAGTGATTCATGTGTAGAGTATGTATATACATTAAAGTTCGTCTAAGAACTTAATGCTATTTTGGAGTTTAAAAGGACTACATAAATGAAAATTGTTATTCTGTATTAATCAAAGTCAAAATGTTTACTTACGTTAATTGCTTTATTCTCAGTGGAGGAAAACACAAAATCAGTGAAATCTTTTAATAGTGTCCTTTCTGAGTCAAAAAAAATGTTGTCTGTGTCAAGGTGTTCTCTTTTTTTCTTTGTCTCTTTTCTTCACATTTCAATGTACAATCCCATAATAACGTAATCACTGCCTGTATCATTAAATTAGCCTGAGCAATCACTGAAGGATGGTTCTTTCCCATTCCTAGTAACAAGAACATTAAGGGAAAAAATTGTTGCTTGTGTTAAAAAATAAAAATGAAAATAATTTCAGTTTATAGGATAGATTAACTAAAATAGTAACACAAAGAGGGTTATAAGCTTAAATTGTACAGAAGGGGAAAAAAGAATGTCTGGAAATTTCAGATTAACAAAGCAGAGAAAGATGTGGTTTTCCTTTTCTTTTTTTTTTTAAGGCACTAGACTGGAGACTTTTTATTTCCCTTTTCCTTTTAATGTTGATGTAGGAGGACATGAAGTATCTTGGCTGTTATAGTATTTGCAGTATGTGTAGAATATCTCGTTATTCAGTTTAAAAAAGACCACATAAACCAAGAAGTGAATTCATGGCAACCAGGAATCTGCTCCAGAACATGTAGTATATCAGTTCATATCCAATGAGTGTAACAGACGATGGAAGACACGAGCTGTCTCTAACTTCACCTCATTATCTCAACATCAATCCAATGAGGCCAATGAGGCTCCTGTGGACCACCTTGTGTCCCATGCTAAGCCCGTCTTAGAGATCAAAGCATTCATTAACACCAAGGCATAAAACACTTTTTATTGTTATTGTTGAAACGTACATTACGCCAGAGATCAGATTTATCATTTAGTCAAGCTAATGAAAGAAAACTACTCCCAGAGGAGGAATTTTTTTTAAAGAGGTGAGTGCTCAGATCTCGGTGTCCTGGTAAATGACACACTGAGCTGCAAAAGTGAGACCCTGTGCTCCACCCTGGATGTGCCAAAAAAACGATGCCGCTTAACCTGCTGAAATAAATAATTTTGCCCTACTTTTCTGCTCTGCAGTTGCATTTGTGCTAGTTGCTGTATATGATCTGAGCACTTCTGCAATGTCAGAGTCAGCCTGACCAGGCAGGAGAAGACAAGGCATCCCTTCCTCCCTTGCTAGGAACAACCTGAGCTTAACCTGCCTAAGCCACTGCAACACCTGTGTCCTGGTTTCAGCTGGTGTGAGGCTGTGTTTGGGTTTGTGCTGAGGAGAAGCTGATCACACACTGATGGGCAGAGCTGCTGCCAGGACACTCAAGGACTTTCCAGCTTCTCTGCTGTGCCCGTGTCTGCAGGGGCAGGAGAAGCTGGGAGGGAGCACAGCCCCAGTTATTAGCCCAGGATTCGACCTCAGGTTTAGGATGGAGACCCAAACTGGCCAATGGTCTGTTCCATGTTGTGCCCAGTATATCGATGAGGCTCCGCTCTCTTGCTCTGGGTCATGTCTGTCTAGGTGGTCTGTCTCTCTGAGCTGGCTCTCTCCCTCGGGGTCACCCCTCTCTCTGGGTTGTCTCACTCTCTCAGTTGGCTCTTGGTCTCTCAGACACTCGGGCTCTTATCTCCACTCTGGGATTGTGGTTTCAGGACTCTCCCTGCTCTGGAATCGTTACCCGGGAATGGGCTGAGCCTTGGTCATCATGTGGTGAGAAGTATCGCTGTGAATCACTCATTTGTATATCTGTATATATTGCTATTATTATCATCATTATTATTTTAATCATTACTATTTTCAATATTCTTGTAGTTTAGTTATTAAATTGTTCTTCTCTCAACCCACGAGTCTCTTTTTCCCTTTACTCCTTTAGTTCTTTCACCCATTTTAGGGAGGGTGGAGGGTGAGTGAGCGGCTGTTGTATAAAATTACAAGAGTCCTACAGCCTTCCTCAGTCTTAGTGAAGATTTCTAGATGTTCCTGCAGTGAAAACAAATAAAATGTTTACATTCATCAAGTAGGAAAGAGAGTCTAAGAATATTTAGCTTCCTGGGTAATACAATCATTTAACAGTTTCTGAACTGAGCCCATAACTACTTCAGATATTTTTAGCAAGGCCACATGACAGCATATGTTCAGCCAGCTGTGGATACCAGTTTCAGTGCCTGGGATCAGGGAATTTCCAAGAATATTTGGTTTCCACTCACCTACCTGAGGATATTCTCAGGAGTATTTTGTGTCATCCTACGGGGACTTATCTTTAGGCAAATGAGTAACTTTGGTTTATTGGCTATACTTTCAAACAGTTGGTTATTTTCCTTTTTCTAAAAGGAAAGTCAGTCTGGCACTTTTGGTGTTTATTAGCACATTTGGTGTTGACATCAAGACAACAATATTTTCAATACTTGTAAGCATGGATGTTTATTCATCCTGGTATCCTCTTTCTACAACAACCACTATCAGCACAGTGCAATTATAGGTTGGAGAAATGTGCATTGTTTGCTTGAAATAAAACAACATTAGAAGACGGAACTCACAAAAACTGCACATGATTTTATTAAAATAAACAATATTGTTGTGCATGTTTGTTCAATGTTTAGATTCATCCAATCTCCTCAAAATACGACCTCTGCTGCTGTTTCAAACTAATATATACCACACACACCTAATTATAAAAACTTTCCCCTGTTTGTTCAACTCCGAGAAAAAAATCATTTCAGTGGCAAGATATTAAACCTAATGTTATTGACCAGCAGATCTGTTTTCCTTCCTGGTTTTGATTTAGAAACTGGTTTTGATTTAGATACATTTTAAAAAGTAGAAAATACATCTTTTTCCTCTGCACAGTTCCAGTAAAATCACCACACGTTGTATGTGACATTGTATTCTGCTGTAGGATAAGTTATAGCTGTGACAAAACCATATGATTGCAGTGACAGCTTGTTATAAGAATGGATTTTTTTTTTTTTTTACATAAAAGGAGATTAAAGAAAAGGTATAATATACAGCTATAAAATACTATACAGAGTGTATTCCTGGTAATATAAAACAAAGAGAAGAAATTACTAAACAGTGGAAAATAGGGATGTAAAATACAAATCTGGAAGGGCTGTTACACCTTCTTTTGTTTCATTGCATTATATTTTTGATTTCTTCATTCTCAGTTAGACTTCAATTATTTTTATGGTTTAATCTCTCTTCCTATAGTAACTAATGGGTGATATTTCAGAACCAGAGTATTTAACAAAGAACCTCTTGGGTTTATTTAAAATGTGCTCATAAGAGAAAACAATTCGGTTTGTAATCGTCCAAATTCAAAGGCTCCTGGCTTTGATGTTTATGGGTATGTAGATATTCTCACTTGGGAAAAGAATCAGCAATTAGAAAAGCTATGCAAAAAATCCATTATCAGTTAAAGTCAATGTTATTGAAAAGAATTATATTTTAATCATACTCGCTTTAATTTTTTTTTTCAGAAAATAAATTATGTTATTTGAAGAATAGTCTTTAATATCCAGTATTGGTAATAGTGCAAAACAAGTTTTTGACATGTTATGGTAGGCTTTGGGGCTACATCTTTGGATACAGGAGGCTTTCCATCTTAATAATAAGCTCATGGAGCTTTAAGAAATTGTGAAATCATAGCAGATGCCTTTCTATACACTATGCAGTGTAGCCTGTCATTTGCACAGGATGAATGATAACTCTTTGTTTTGGTACTGATGACCTTTGAAAATTAGCTGGATTACACCTTTGGAAGTGAAGAGCCTGTGTTGGCATTTTTGGTCTAATTACAACATATTTCTATTTTTGGGAGCTAAGGTAGATTAGAGTAAAAATGGAAATAGATTTGGAAATGCATTGGGGCTTCAGGGAGAGAAAGTCTGGAAGTGCTGACACATGCAATCCTTTGGTCCCAGAGGTCTGAATCCTACTTTGTCTTTGCTAGTAAGTGGCTCAATGGTGCTTGGTTCTCTGTGGTCGAAAGGTGTGAAAAGCACATGGTAGTTCTCTACAGCAACAAACCTCTCCTGCCTCATGCTGTTATGTAGTGTCATAGCACAATGCAATGATTAGGACTGAATTCAGCTTCTAGAACCTGTACTGTGGAAGCAGCTGAATGCCTCAGAGTATGAGCATTTTGCCCGAGTGAATTATACAGGGTTTTGCAGGGAATAGAATAAAGTCAGGAATGTTTTCATCACTAAACCTTCGGTAACAAGGCATTCAAGGCCAGGCTGGATGGGGCCCTGGGCAGCCTGCTCCAGTGGTTGGCAACCCTGCCCACAGCAGGGGGTTGAAACTGGATGATCGTTAAGGTCCTTGTCAACACAGGCCATTCTGGGATTCTATGATGATTCTATGATTCTATGATTCTCCTCCTCAGAAATACTAGGCTTTTGTAAGGGGGAAATACTTGATTAATTTTGAAGGGTTTTCTTTCCTTCTGCATTGGGACTGCTGTCTGAACCCTCCAGCACAGCAATCAGACCAGCTCTGGCACTATCTTTTCCTGTGTAGCTCGTCACCACCAGTTCAATTTTTGTGCGCTCAGTTGACAACATAAACTTCAGTGGGGGTCTTATTAACACAGAAGTCCTTCTTGAATGCATATTTAAATTTCTTGTGAATCAAATATATTACTTACCATCCATTCTACATTGACAAGATTTTATTTCTATACTTTGTGGTTGGATCTATTAAGTTCCAATGTTTCTTGATTAATATGTTTGTATTTGGTAACAGAACTTCTTTATATACTTCTCTGCTTTAACGGTTGGTTACAAATTTGTTTGGTCTGCCTTTAGATTTCCAGTGATGTGTTAAACAGATTTTGGATGTTTTATTGCACAGATTAGTTCTAAAGGTTTTTTATTATTATTTTTGAGATAGACTTCAGTGTTTGCTTTTACTAGAGTCTACCATGTTCTATTTTTAATGTCCAGAGTCCTTAAAGTTATGCTGGTGATTCTGGTTCAAGAAAAAATAAAACTGGTGTTATTTCCGGAAAGAATTTTATTAAGTAAGTTTCCTACCTACTTAAAAAAAAAAAAAAAAAAAGGAAACACTTTTCTGTGTATGAGTACTGTGATACATCTTACTCTACCTGAAGGTAGAATGACATTTGTTCTCTTTATAAAGACAGCCAAGATCAAGCTCTGCTTAACATATGACAATGAATTTTCTTTTATTTTATTCCCCACCCCCTGAGTCCCCCTCTTTATGTTATGCTTTTATAAAAGAAAAAGATGAGCTGAACCCTTAGGGGTGAGGAAGAGACTGAGAAAGCTAGGGCATAGTGGCTTTCAGAGGGAGCAAAAAAAGTGAGATATAGTGGGAAACTAGAAAAATGAAGGAGACAGTCAGACTGCGGAGGTGAGGAAAATCCCTTGAAGGTCCTGAGAAATTTCTGAAGGGATAGCACTCAGTACTTCAATGCATACCTGTCAAATTGGTAAAATTGAAGAGAGGAGCAGACAGAAAGCAATGTATAAATTAATTTTCAATTTTTCTCTTACCTTTGCCAGTTGCTTTGAGATTTACCTATAATGAAAGTTGGAGGGGTTAATTTTATTTATTCCTTTCTTAAATCTTTATCTGGCTATTTAGGATCAGAACTTTCGGTCTTTTGGGGTAGTTCATAGGAAGGAGAGGTCAATGCAGATCAACCTCAAAGCTCTGTTCAGCTTGGAGTCTCATGACTCTCAGCCAAAGCCCACTCTGGAGGGCTGGCTTGCCTCTGAAGGCATGTTTGGGCTCAAGTAAT
>NW_010115779.1:111377-112125 GCF_000699245.1 Pterocles gutturalis | reverse complement strand
CTGCTGAAAGCTGTCTTTATGTTTCAAGATGAATTCGAACATTGCAGGGATTCTGTTTTGTTGGCAAGTGTAGCTAACATCTCTTTTTGAACGTGAACAATATCACAGTGTGTACTTGTGTAGGCTGGACTGACATGGTATTATGGTTACAATAATCAGCAGTGCAAAGTCCTCCTGTAGGAAATGCAATCAGGAGATAGACGATAAGCACAATTTAACTACTTCCAAAGTTTCAAAGTAGCACCCAATCTACTTGTGTTACAATGCAATAAAAAGAAGGGTTTTCAATGAGATGACATTAGTCTCTTGTCATTTAAATTCATTATTTTTTTTTCTGCATATGCTTCTCCTGTGCTCCAGACAACAAACCAGTTTTTCACAAGAAACACTGTCAGTAAGCTTTTATTTCACTATCAGGCCCTATACTAGCTCCTTATCACTTTTAAAGTTAATTTCTGTTTTGATAAATTAAGAAACACAAGCCCCCCAGTAGCTCATTTTCGTCTGTTTGAGGGAGGTATTGGAGATAACCACAGCTCAGAACGCAGGTTCACGGAGAGTCTCTCCCCTTTTCTGTGTCTTCTCACTGGTACTTTCCAGTGCTTATCATGAAAAGTTTTAATTATTTCTAGCAATACAGGATCTGTGGACATTTATTGTTATTGAATAATTTTTAGCGGACAATCCTGTGCTTTTGCTTTCTGCCTGAATGAACTGTAAATAACCTTGGCAAGAGTTGAAGCTCTCT
>NW_010115779.1:92797-111348 GCF_000699245.1 Pterocles gutturalis | reverse complement strand
CATTTATATTTTTACAGCAGCTGGTCTGTTTTTACAACATACTTTTCGTTTTTATAACTTCAGCTCCTAGGTATCTAGTTTCACAAACACTTCCAAGGATTTTGCTGACCTTCACTGCAAATAATTATTCTTTTTCGTGGACTCATTTGGAAATAATTTCTTTCTGTACATTTTTCCCTGGATATAATTTCAATGACTAAGAGGATGTCTCTGGCTCTCTTTGAGAGCCAGATTTGATACTCTGAAGCACAGTGAGTAGGACCTTGATTCAGGTATATTTGTCCGTAAAAAAATGTTGTGTTTTTTTTCTTACACTATCTTAACAGAAAAAAATGAAATCATAAATGCTTAGCAAGAGTTTAACACTTTCTGTTAGTTTTCAACAGTGAAGTCTCTGGACATTTTCACGTTTGTTTGCTATTACTCATTTTTTTTGTGTGTTTTTTGGAGGAATATACTTAACTTCTTCCAGTGTTTGTAGACTGCACACCCCAGGGGCTTAATTTTTCTCAGGTCTTTTCTTCAGTCTTTCGTTCATGGATTATCTGCAGTGCTAGTCATACCTGCACAGAAGGAGGGAAGCCTCTCCGATTCACCTGTCTGTAAGGAATTTAGCATTCAGCTTTCATGACAAATATGTTAGCAGGTGCACAGTTTGTTGCTGACCTCCCTTTAGGTCTGCATACTCAAAACTGCCCAAGCCTTGTAAAATCCTCCCATTGGAAAAATTGACATTACACAGAGAAATGCAAACTGACTTGATTGCAAAAATTTAAAAAATGACTGCAAATATCACCATAAAGGCAGTGTTGCCATGTACTGAACTTGCATTCTTTTAGAGGTTTTGTCATCAGAAGATGCCTTGAAGTGTCCCAGCCTGTTGGACAGGGTAGTCTCAGGTAGTCTCTGAAGCTTGGGTAAGCTTGTCAGGATTTCTTCTTTCATACCTGTCCACCTACAACTGATCATATGGAAGTAGGATACAGAATTAAAATATAAAATAGCTTTTGCTTTACAAGATTCAGAAGTTTTGTAGTGTAGTCATCAATTTATTTTTTTTTACATTAATAGAATTGCTTTAAAATTATTTATTGTATTTTATGCTTAATATTTTGGACATATCCTTTTCTATCTGGGGTTCTCTGGCTCTCTCGATTCCCATTTCATGAGTGGGTGTTCAGGGTCTGAACAGCTGGCAGCCATGTGGTGCCCTGCTGCTAGAATTGCTTTTGTATCCTGGTTTGAAAAGTGTATCTTTTCAGTACCATTAAGCATACATGTCATTTATCTGCATGAAATTTTAAAGAAATCTTCCTTTTAAGAAATACATTCTATCTCCATTTGCAACTGTGGCACTACCATTTCAGGATTTTCGTCAGAAGGTGACATATGTCTGGGAAAATTTGTTTTTTCTCAACTTCCTCTACCATCTTCAATGCTCAAAGCATGTCCAGTGTGTAATTTAAAGTCACCAAACAAGTTCTACCAGAGGACGGTTTGCTTCCCAGCACCTAGGTTCATTAGACTGCTTTGGTTTTGTGCTTGAATGCATCTACCTTTGTTTTTTGTTATGGAAGAAAGACTTCAGCAAATAGTCAAGCCTTATCATACCATCAAGCTTACATGGGAGAATGTATATTCTGATTATATTTTCATATAAAAGATAATATTTAAAACACTTGTAGCTAAGTGCAATACTATAAAAAGTACTAAAGATCACTTACTAATGGATGAACCTGCAATGATCGTGTCCTAAATATCCTAAAAATGCAATATGACCTAGAGTGTAGTTATATGCACTTGGAACATATATTGCTTCTTCACTTCTAAAGGGACAAATATGCCATCCAGCACTTTTTGTTCAAAATCAGGCATCTAAATAAAACTAGAAAGACTCCAAGTCCTAAATAATCTCTTAGAATTGTTTAAAAACCTCCTGTGCACAGTTTTAAAGTGTTTCATTAAGACATTCATTCTAGTATACATTTCCTACTTGAATGGTATCAGAGTTTACTGATGACAATTTTTTTTTTTATTTTTTAAAACAAAATTAATAGCTAAATAATGTAAAAAAATATTTTAAACCCTAATGGGATTAGGTAACCAATGTTACAGTAATAAGCTCACAAAAAATTCCAATCTGTATATAATGCATTATATAACATAAGTGAAGTTATGAGTCAGATTAAATAAAAAACAATGAGAGACAAATAAAACACAAATAAATCCACGACAATGCTGCAGCAGAGACTGGATCAGTGCCTTCAGTGTAGCTGTCTGAAGAAGGTCATGCTACCATGAAAGACCAAAAAATAGTCAGTCCGCTTTTATGGAACAGCTGTTCATGAGAAACTGTTTTCCCTTTTTCCAGCGTGTCAGAGTGGAAACAATTCTATCAATTAATAGCCCTTTAGACTTGAATGTCCATACAATTACTGTGACTCTCTTTCTGCTTTTGAGGATGGGCTGAGAAATCAGTCTTGTCTCTCACCTGCTTTGGTGATATTGGTCACAAAAGTGACTGTCTGGCTTAAGTAAGCAAGGCTAGCTAGACACTTGGCAGCTAGACTTGCGAGAACAACCTTTTCAAAACACGAACCACAACATTATGTGTCCTATATGTTAATTGCTGTTAGATAATAAAGCTGATCAGGTTTTCACATAACAAAAAGACGCCAAATACAACTAATGTGTTCAATATCGTGGAAGCTGAAGCAGCAACCATGAGGAGACTGGGTTTGTAGTTTTTAGCTGAACTCTGTTTCTTAATATGCTTGTAGTTGTCAGGCAGATGCTTTAGCCATCATTCTTCACTCTGTTGCAGCAGGTGAGTACTGCTTTATTACCTTTGAAATTAAAAATATTGTAACTTTGGATCCATATTTTACCAAAGCAGCAGATTGCATATTCAGGATTTTCTTTACCTCCAGTTTTATATACTTTCTATTATCTGAGGATTTGATATAATGAGTTTGAGAATCTGTTATTTTAAACACAACAAATTATCCATAGGGTAATGGATGGAAAGTGATGAATTACCAGAACATAAATCTATAACATTCACTCGTGGTTAGTAATAAGAATGGCAAGGCTGATTTATTACTTGCTAGTGTATCTATTCCTGTTTGCGATTTTTCAAATTATAGTACATAGAAAAATTTTATTCAAGTTATTAAAATGAGAAAACTATTCTGTTTTCTATTCTGTAGCTACAAAAGTTTTTCATTTTCTCATCAATTTAGGAATGATCATAACATTCATCAAAGTGTAAAGAGCAGCGTTAGTCATATAGCTTATTTTAAACTTCATATTTCTTCAACTTAGACAATACTATGTGTCAGAGAGTGCAAGAAGTCTGAGCTTTAGAAAGTCTACCATGGAAAAAAATAATATTTCATAAATATCTGAAATCCTCCTACAGACAAAACAGATTAAATCCATTCAGATGTTAAAATAATACATATAATATTGGCATGATGGTTTTATTTCCTGTTTGAACCATGCCTCTTCAGTACATTAGGGAAGTCTCCTTGTGATAAATTTCAGAAGCTCTGTCTCTACTGTGCTTTTAACTCTCTCAAAAAGCAAGAAAACCAGCAGTGTTTGACACTGGTCACAGTCCCATAAGTAACCATATCTGAGAGGGCACAAGATATCAGAAAAAAAAAATTGACTTTTGTTCTTATTGTCCTGCTGTTGACAGATTTTTCTGGGTATGGAAACATATTGTGTGCTAGCCAGAAGCTAGAAACCAGTGACTTGCAGCACAGAAGGGCAAACATGATTAGAAAATTGGTAAGACATGGGATATTCCCTCCTGAGAGATCAGGAATTACCACGGGACTGTCGTCTCTGCTGCTGGATAGAGCTGGGTCCTGACCCACCCTTCTGTTCTTGGCTTTCACAAGGTGGGTCCTGACCCACTCTTCTGTTCTTGGCTTTCTCAAGGGGTATGTACAAATGCAGTAGCTATGGTATACATAGTACACTTCCAAATGGAAGTGGAAAAGCCACAGCATGAGGAACCATGGCTATCTGAAGTTGCCAGGTCTTACACTGAGAACTGAATGCCTCTGGTTATAGAGAAGACAGACCCAGCCAGAGGAATGTCCAAATACCACAAGGAAATGGTAAAAAATTGCCTCAAGAGAAATTTCAGTTGGGCATCGAATTAAAAAAAAAAATCACAGTGAGAATAGTTAAGCAACAGAATACATTGTCCACAAAGTGAAATATGAATACTTCCCTTCTTGGGGATATTGGAAATTTGCCTGGACAAAGTGTTCAAAACTCAACTGAAAAAGTCCTGAGCAACCTGGGCTAATGGGACCTGCTTTCAGCAGGGGGTTGGACTAAACGACCCCAGAGGTTCCCCTCAATCTAAATTACTCTGTGGATCTATATATAAATAACACAGGCACTTGAGACTCTTCTTTCAAAAAAAGCCACACATGGTGTTACAAAGATTCTTTCTTTGATGCTCAAACATGATCCAAATCTGGATAAGGAAAGATACATGCATCAAAATATTTCTAAACCTGCTACAATCACTTTTCTATCAGAGTATCCAAAAAGATTTTAGAAAAAAGAAAGGGTTTAGAAATGGGTTTCTGCTTTCTTAATGGGTTTTTTTTCACTGACACTTTTATTGATTTCTAGCCTTCCAGTAATTTGAATTATTTTTTGCAATGAACCTATATAAAGTCTCACTCCAAACAGCAATTTTATTTTACTCACGGAAGAGAAATCTAATTGGCATTTAGATCAGCTGTAAAAGACAGGCCAGTTAAGGTTTGGGTTCTCAGGTCCACCTGTGATTTATTTTCCAGAGTTACACTTCAGCCTAGATTTAACTAATATTTTGCCACTTCAAGAATTTTCGGCTCTACTTAGTTGTTGGAGCTTTTGTTCTTCCAGAGGGGATCTTTCTTCTGAGCCAAGGACATAAATCAGACTTGAAATTCAGAGCATTCTCAAGGCTGCCTGTCCTCCAGAAAAGATTTATTAGCTTTTAGTACTACCAGATAGTTAGCCAAACTGCATTGGCAGAGATACTTGAGGAAATGCAACTCTGATGGACAGCCTGCATAGAAGAAAAAGAATGAAAAGTTTAATAAATCCAGGTAAGATAAGTGAGCTTAACAGCTAAAGCAAGATTCCAACAAGTGATCAAAAAGGTGCTTTAGCCCATACCTAAAGGATGTACTTTTAACAATTTCCTAGATTTCTTGGAAATGAGTGTTCCCATGAAGTCTGTCCCTTTACAGCTAATGGCAGATTAGGGTGGTTTCCTTAAAGATACCATTTTACCATAGCAGAAGATGATAATTTGAATCCAACAGGTAATTTCCCTTAAATAAATTTCTATTTTTTGTTTTCTTCTTATTTGCTGTTAGGTGTTTTCTATAGTTCAACCTTCCAAAAAGCCTTTTGTTCTACACCAAAAAATGCTGGTGATATGGCTATTAAGGCATCTTCTATGTTTGGAAAAAAAATATTCTGAGAGAGATAACCCCATGGCAGGAGGGTTGGAACTCAGTGATCTTTGATGTCCTTTCCAACCCCTAACCATTCTATGATTGCATGATTCTATAAGGAGAAATAGTTCATATAGGCAGGCAAGAAGAAAGATCACGTGGATTGACAACAGTAGAATAAATGTAGAAACAGGGGAAGCAGCTTGATTGATCTTTTAGCTGATAAAGTTAAGGTTTTTAACCAGAGTACAGAGGGCATAACTTTGAGAACAGCATAAAAACTTCACATATTTTGAGAAGGAATATTTACCCAGATATATACAAATATAGATATGTAATTATTTATTTATACCTATTAAAATCTATATATTTAAGTAATTACTGCAGTGTGCTCATATGCACAACAGTTAGATGCTAAAGGCTGCCCACGCTTTTATGAAAATACCAGCATCTTCTCTAAGAAAATTATATGAGAGCTTAGTAAAAGCCTGTATTCAAGGCCGTTCCAAAGGCTTTATAAGCATTTAAGGACACATTCAAGTGTTAACATCAGAGATGGAAAGCTGGGGAACTTAAAGAGCCTGCTGATTATTGTGACCACCAGTAAGCAGTAAACATATGACGATTGCTTTGGTGCAAAGGTTTCTTAACATGCAAGCTCCCGACAGGTTATTAAAAGAGCCTTTCCTGAACTAAAGTCTTCAGCTGAGCTTGAACTTGGCATTTCCTCGGTTTTTGGTTTTGCATTGTGTGCACTTCATTGGACATGACCTACATTATCAGTGTCCGATAGTGAGAATAACAATGGCTTGCTCTAAAAAAATATCTCCTGGAATGTGCCAGTCAAACATGTTAGCCAGCATGTTCCTCTAGTTTTCAGTGCAAGAAAACAGGCAGCAGATTTTTAGCAGTCATACCTGCTGCCATTTCTAAATTGTGAAATTCCTCATTTCTTAAGACAAAGCTCCTACATCTTAGTGAGAAGCAATTTTTTTGTCCTGAAGCAAGACATTAATAATAAAACTAGACTCATATCCATGGTTTTGCAGCTGTATTGCATTGCTTGAGCAATTTTTTGTGTGTGTATTGCAGTTTCTGCATGACATAAGCTACCAACATTTGCTTGCATCACTGTAGGACCCAATATCGGTGCCTACACAATGTTTCCTACAGCAGAACAGAGTCTGAGAGTGCTTAGGACCTGAATGGGTAACAGGAAAAAAAGGAGTTGGAAAAAGACACATTTATCACCCCTGTTTCTTAGATGGCTGCAATGAAGCACCAGAGGTATTTATCAAAGGTCACATAAAAGCTCCCTGGGGGACTAAAAACCCGAACTCCTGTAGGCCATATGCTGAATTTAATGCTTTACTAACATGATATCTTTTCCTCAGTTCATTGAGTAAAATTATAACCTTTAAACCAGCTACATGAATATACTCTGGACAGGGAACCATATGAACATCTCCAAGCGTGATGTGTATTTCTGTTAGAAATGGTGAACTGTGGTTTGCATGCCATCATCTGCTTTAAATATGTTCATTTGGAGAGTATGTAAACAGCCTGTTTATATTTACAGAATGGTCTACAGTTTTGCAAGCCATAAAAGCAGTTTTATTTGAAGGAGAGGTTTACATCATTTCTTGCTAGGAATAGTTCCTACTTGAATATCTGGCCACTATTTTGTGTTGACAGCCATTTGGGGAAAATGGTTCATTTGGAGCAATAGGATAACGGCAAATGGATGTAAATTTGTATATGTAGGAATGCTGATCAAGCTTTAGCTCCGTAAGAATACCTTCTAAAATTCAGATACTGCAAGTTGCGCGCAACTGGTTCACTACCAACACAGAGGTTAAGAAAATATTTTTTTGCCACAAAAAGAATTCAAAAAATCTAAGCTAAAATAACAACAAAATCAGCAATTCAAGCCTACAGGTAGCTTACAGGAAAGTTACATGGCTTCACACAAATCTGCAATTAAAATAAAGAAAAAAGATAGAAATCATTCTTTTCGGTGTAATTTCAGTTTCATCAGATTTGTCAGTTTTCAAGGATAATGAAGGATAGACATGCTCTCCTAATAGTCCTGGACGATGCACCTGAAGAGGCAAGCAGAAAATCAGTCATGAAGCTTTGTCAGAGAGCTGGAACTTAAACCGTGAATGAACAAGGTCACAAAATACTCTGGGAAAAATGTTTATAAACAACCCTTCAGGACATTTTAAAACAAAATAATTGGTGCAACCAAATTTCCAAAACACCCATGATACCTTCAAAATCAGCATGGAAAGGCTGTAATTTTCACAGAAAGCTTCCTAAAATGAATAGGTATAATTATTTTCATTTCAGCAGCTCTTTTATTTTAATATTGGACCATAAAAAATTGCAAAATAAAACATTTTTTTTTAAAGCCAGGATTTGGTTTACCTTTCTGTTAGAGATTATGATCAGGGACAAAGTCATTCAAGAGTAAATCATGACATTGCAGAGGGTATGATGACTTGGAAGTTACCTGTGCTATAGCATAATTATGTATTCCTCTAGGGAAGGGTAAAAGTAATAAAGCTCACAGGTTGAGATAAAGACACTTTAATAGGTAAAGTAAAAGCCACACACACAAGCAAAGGAAAACAAAGAATTCATTCACTACATCCCGTCGGCAGGCAGGTGTTCAGCCTCTCCAGGAAAGCAGGGCACAATGGTGACTTGGGAAGACAAATGCCATCACTCTGAATGTTTCACATGCTGAGCATGATGCCGTATGGTATGGGTTATCCCTTTGGTCAGTGGGGTCAGCTGTCCCAGCTGTGTTCCCTCCCAACTCCTTGTGCACCCCCAGCCCACTTGCTGATGGGGTGGGGTGAGGAGCAGAAGAGGCCTTGACTGTGTGTGAGCACTGCTCAGCAATAATGAAACCATCCCTGTGTTATCAACACTGTTTTCAGCACAAATCCAAAACATAGCCCTGTACCAGCTCCTGTGAAGAGAATTAACTCTGTCCCAGCCAAAACCAGTACAAAGAGAGACATATCTTTTACATTGATGAAAGAGGCGTGGAAAACTTGCCCTTTCTCTTTTAAATGCATAATCCCCAGTAGGATCCTTTATGAAGACTCTCTAATTCAGACTCAGGTTTGAAATATGTATAGTAGCATCTGTTTCTGCAGTGAACAGAGACACATATTGAGTGGGCTCATACTTGTATAAGACTTCAGAAGTGAGGAAGGTCAATACTCGTGTTTGTGTGGCAGAACTGTCCTGTTTTGGATTAAAAGCAAGCTGAAGTTATTGACAACATATAAAGAGCGAATAGGTTATAGACTGGACATCTCATTTTTTTTTCCCAAGAGGAAGCTTACTAGAATCTCTATGGATTCCAGAGTTGCTCTAATTACATTCAGTTGGAATAGTTTTCTCTGCGGATATGATACGTTTTCTTTAGCACACATTCCTCTGTGTTTTAAGATTGGCTTTTAAGAGCCCTGGCATCCTAGTAGACCACTGGCCTCTAATAGGGTTTAATTTAGCCTCTGATTACATGGCTTTAGTGTACTGGGTCTTTGAGGCTGGCCAGCTGTAGTTATGTCCTTACATTGCTTAAGCTAGTGGGGTCAACTGATGAAGTAATGTTGTCAGTTTTGATTGCCATTGTCATCTTCTTGACTGTGAAGGAAACAGTACTGAAATAGTCCACTGAAATATTTGGAGTCAGCTTGGTTCTCAGAACTGGTTCACTCTGAGGTGTTTGTTAGGAAATTTTACTTGTGGGAAGAAAGTAGCTGAGAGCAGCTCATCAGTCAGAGGATGCTTGTAAATGGTCTCCTAGACAGGTTTGTTCCATTCTGCAATTTTATTTCTAGCCATGCACCTGATTCCAGCAAAACTGTGCTCCAACTTAAAACTGGGAGTAGTAACGCTTGGGTATGTTATACCTTTTGGTGTTTTTTTGGTACAATCAGGTATGTTCTGTTGCCTTAGAGCCTAATAGATTTTGCTGATACATCTGAAGCACCTAGTCCTGCTCTGGAAAATCATTGGCAATGAGTTCCTGACTAGTGACTAACCAAGCTGTAACTTAGGCAATGAGCATTTTATGGATAAAATTTGACATATCTTCAAAGCTGTTGAGGATGTCATAAGGTTGGGTACATCAGTATGTTGGGTACCGTCAGCGGTTATATAGCTTGTGCCAAAAGGACCTTTCCAGATTGAAAAATGTCCAAATGATAATGAATTGGAGGCAGTAGATTTCATTCACTCCAAGAAGACAAAAACGTAGCTGACCAGGATTATTTTAATGAAATAATTCTTTCTTGCCTTCTCTGCTAGACAGAACTTGTCTGAAAGCTTGGGAAGCTTATTAAATAAAAGTTAAAGGCATTCTGCTGTTTTTGATTGTGCTTAATTAATGAATGCCTTTTTTGTAGGCTTCTCAACTCTGTTCAGACATACAGTGATCTGCTGACAATCCAGTAAAAATTTACACTGCTGCAGTCTTGAAACCCAATTATTTTAATCATTTTATGCTCGATTACTGGTGAGGTTGGTCCACTGAGTTAGAGTTAGTTCCAAAGACAACAGTATGATCACATATTTTTGTGTCATTATAGTTAAATCCAGGCTGGTTCTTGTACTTCACATTTAGTACCTATTCAGTTTAAATTGTTATTTTTTGGTTATAAGAACTGTGGAATGTTTTCGCTAGACCCTTTTTGTGTCTCCACCTGATGCTCCTTTATCAACAACTGAACATCCATGATATAAAGTCTGTGCTTGGTGAACTCACTGAATCAGAAACAGATGTCTCTTGAAATCCAAAAAAAAAATCATCTTGCCATACTTCTAAAGAATATCCAACATGATTTTTCCAACTTACCGCCTCATCAATTTGCAGTCTCTTTGGGTTTTTTTCTTATTTCTTTACAATTTAGAGAGTGATATTTAACAAATAATTTTGTATTTGGCTTTTGTTATTCAGCATCTCAAATACAATTACCCTATTAAGAAGGAGGAATATTAGTTCAGTCAGGTCTGTATAAAGGTGTGGCCATTTTATGTTACTGTTCAGACTCTGAAGGTGAGATTTTTAAAAACAAATTCTTTCACAAAGAAAAAAAATCTGTAAAAGCAAGTATTTTCAAGAGTAACATCTCTTTCTCTATTAAACCATGTCAAGTCTTATCTCAAGCATATTTCTGAGTTTGCCACTTTCCATTCTTGTTCTAGTGTCACTGAATTAACCTTCTATACACAATATGATCTCAAAATCAAACAGTTGTTAAGACCTTGAAGGTAAAACTCTAAAGATGGCATATGTCTTCAGAGAATTACTCGTGTGAATGAAGTTGTCTTCCTTTTTTTCTTTAAAAAAAAGGGGAAAATACATTGTAAAAATACCAATCTTCAGCATAGTTGGGAACCTTATTGCTATATTGCAGAATCCAAGTCCTCAGCTACCATGGAAAACAGATTGTTCTTTCATTAGCAGAAGTGTCATGTTTAGGACTGAGTTCATGTTCACTAATACTCCGAGTTAGCTTAACAGCTATTAGTCTTGTTCTTACATCTTTGCCTTGTGACAGGGTATAAAAATGAAGAATTAGTCCCCCAAGTTCTGTTTGTGCCCTCCACCATTCCTTCTGCAGCTACTAGCTACTGCACTAACTGGCTTAAGCAATAACTATCTACATCTCTTAAATAAATTAAAGCTAAATGTTCTGTTTATGATATAAATTCCAAATGTGCCCGTTACTATAGTATCTCTCAGGCTTTAATGCAGTCATCCCCCTATCACTTTGGCAAATAGGGCGCTATTAGGAAGGTGTGATAAAGGGATAAGCAATTGTTGACTGGCAGTACTATAGTTGATGTAAATGAAATAGTCCATTGCTAAAATTAGCTAAAAAGAAAAAGAGAAAAGAAATCCATCTCATAGGGTATCTTAAGGAATATAGAGGGCTTTGTTCTCAAGACAGTTTGAGGAGACACCGATCAGCCTCTCTTTTTTGTTTTTTTATTTCTATTTGAAGTTTGCATCACCAGGAACTCTTTGCCGGAATTGACAGCTTTGGACTTGGATCAGTTGAATTTCTATCACTTTTTCATTCCTATTTCCCTTCCACCCTGTAATAGGAACTTCGACACAAACTGTCACAGGGGAATGTAGCGTGAAGTAACCACAAGAACAGAAGCTCATCACTCAGTGTCACAAAATCTAAAATTTATCTGCTTAGCAGGATTGGGATAGCATGTGAAGAGTGATTCCTGCTCTCCTATTTCTATCCTTGGACACACACATTTCACACTCATGCCTGTCAAGGCCACAGATCCTTCAGTCCTGTTCAAATGGTCACCTCGGACCCAAGGGGACAGGACACTCACTCCCACCACGTGACACACTGGAGTCCCGCTTGGTAGTCCAGTAGCAATGCCACTTTGGGCTATGGTTTCAACACAGGGTTGGATGTTCCTGTACAGAGCTCCCCTCAGGTAGATTGTTGTTTTCTCTGTTCATTGCTTTCTAAATTAGACTGTCAGCATAAGCCATCAATAGTCTTGCTAATTATATAGTCCTGAGACAATTTATTTGTTTTCCTCCTTATCTCAAGGCCAGATAGTGACCTGTCAGTATTAAAACACAAGGGTTTTGTGCAGAAAGAAAGAAGCCCATAGTACCAAATTCAGAAGGACTTAGGGCAATGTTAGCTAAGCTTTGTTAAACCAAAGCATTCTTTATAGGGCTTACCATGTATTCCGCCATCACAGCATGCTGTAAACTCGGCAGTTGCTGCCTAGGACCGTGAAATTTTTCAGTGACATGACATATGCTATCAATCTTTTGCTACTAATGCTATTAATGGGATTAATCTTAATGTCTTGTGCAATAATGTACTGACATGATGCACATTCGTCTGAAATCAAGTTATTTCACTCTACAATGATGTGTACCAGTATATGAAACCTTTGAGTTGTGTTAGCATTTGAAAGCATGGACCAGCATATGCACCGGGGGTATTGCTGACATGCCTCTCAAAGATCAGTCTGCACTGCTTTAGCAGATCATTGACAGTACATCCGTCCTTCGTGGATTTTTATTTCTTAGACAGAGGTAAGAGATTGCGATTTAATCTGTTTAAGTACATTTTCTAGTGTCGCCTGTCGTAATGACAGCAACAGTGCCTTGAAGTTTGCAAACCATTTGTTCTTCCTGAATACAGGTATTGTGTTCTATGTGTCATGAACGTAATTTCAAAGCCATGCCCTGAAAAATGTCTGCAGCTTCCCACCATGGTGGATAGCTTTTTCATGAGTTTATGTACTCCAGGACTGAAATAATAGTTGTCTGGGAAACAGAAAATGAGCAAATTCTAAGCATTTTTCATTTTGGCATTTCCACATAAATGTGATTGTCATTTTGGGTCACAAAATCCGGAAAACTGGGCTGAACAAATGTAATTCTAAAGCTGTATTATTAGTCTGTTTCAAGTATAGGGCTGTGTGTTATCATATGCTTACTCAAAGGAGAGGAAAAACAGGAGAGGAACTCTGGCAGCAGAGAGAAGATTCACAGCAAGGACCGTTAGTGTGTAAGGCTGTTCATAGGCAAATAATTTTAATATTCTACCGTTCTTTTAATATTTGCTTCATAGCTTTTTCTGAAATGTAGATTTTGAAAGCTGATGCACAACCAGTGAAATAAAGACAAATTTAGGTATTACATACATAAACTGCCAGCTTAAAAAAAAATTCTGCCAACATAAAAAGGGGACTTACAATCACTGACTAAAGTACCACCATTTACAGAAGACATACTCGAGACGAGTAAAGACACGAGTTTGTAATAAGCTCTCTTTAAAAGGGCATTTCAATGCACAAGTTTGCTGTTGATGCTATGCTATGATTGAATATTAGCAGCATAAGATTAAAAAAAACTATCAAAAGGTCTCAGAAGTGCTATCGTCTCCTAGTGAATATATGTTTTTCAGTGTTGGACCTCTTTCAAACAGATGTCTAGCAAACTGATCACAATATTGACTGCTACAGCTAAGGCAAATGTTTGCAGAACTTTGAACCAGAAAGGAAGGATTATGGGTTTTCATGCCCTGTGGTATGCACAGGGGATGACACACAGAGCAACAACAACTTTTTTTATTAGTTATTTTGTCATCCTTGAATTTCTACAGTGAGTTATCAGCACTTGTCATATCTTTTTCTTGACCTGGGCACCTCCATTCCAGTATTTGGTCCATCTCCAAAAACATAAAGCTCACCTCTTGAAGCTGAAGGTTACTTCTGTAAAAAAATCAATTTCTATATTGGGAAGCTTGAGTCCATGGTAAAGGCTGTCACAAGAAAAGGAAGAATCCAGCATTAATACTCAAGTTGGCTGAAGGATGATCCACGTTCCTGAGAAATTATAGCATGGAGTATTGCCTTGCAGTCCAAAGAAAAACCTGTAACACTGTGCTAGGGAAAGGTCTGTACTCACCTTTGTGCACACCATAGAAACACAGCATGAGAGCCCACACTGCAGCTGAGCCTGGGGCTGGAGCAGCGTCAGACCATGGTACCTGCCACCGTTCCTTTTTCAATACCTCTTTTTCCAGGGGCTGCAGTCAACTGAGGGGCTACCAGCAGTGGCTTCTTGCCAGGTTGTGATGTTTAAGGACACATCTTTTGCATCTGACTTTCTTCTGCTTGCAGATGAAATGGTGTAAGGGAATGGAAACAGAATGTGAAAGAAGCTGATTCCAAATATTCTGCTTTATCTTAATATTATGGTTAATGGCAAGAGACAGGAAACTTCAGTTTATGCTAATCCTCCCTGCCACACATTTCTCTCAACACACACACACATGCACACCAAAATCCAAGATATTTTTTTCACTATTTACAGTATGATGGAATGCACATTTTAATTATCAATTTATTTGTTACAGAGTTGATCTAGTTGAGTTGAAAAGCTGTTTTCACTTACACAGACAGGAGCAGAAATAGCCTGTAATGTTTACAGTACAATCTGGTGTATAGAAATGTTACCACTGTAAACATTTTGCTGCAAGAAACACACAAATCAAATCTGTGGGCTTCCAAAAGATAAAATAAGACCCTTAACTATTTCAAGGCAGTTGTTGTAAATCTGTGTTGTCACTTTTTTGTAGCAGGACTAAAACCTACATTGAAATGAAATATGGTAATGAAGCATTAGCTTCCTAGAAATAAAAAAGTAAAAGGATACTTTTACAGTCGCCATAAAATATATCATCCCCTGCGTAATGCAGCATTCCTGAGTACGCCCCTTCAAAATTTCAATGTCATGAATGCAGACTGACCTGATGCTTTTGACAGGCTGAAAATGTTTCAGCCCATTTAAAACTGGTCAGTGTGTGTGTATGAGTGCAGAGATACAAATCTGTAGTTTAGGATACAAGCAGAAAGTGTTTCTCTAAGGGGAGAATTCCTTAACTTCAAAGGCTTGTCCAGCTGGCTTTACCAAGAGCAGCTTTCTTTTCCTCATCGCTGCGTACCATGTTTTATTCAAGTCACACTTGCACAGAACTTTCGCAGTATTCCTTTATTGTCTGAGATAATTTACTTTGAGGCTGATCTTGAGTAACTGGCCAGAGCTGCTTTTGTTCATCTGTGAAACAGAAGGTATTACATCAGTGCTAAAAGTGCTTATGGAATGCAAACACGGTGGAAATGCCATCAAAAATATGCATGCATGAGAGTATTCGTACTTTAATTTTAAGCTGCTGAAGCAATCCACATGAGATTTTGAGGTTTTTCGAGCAAGGGTAAGTTCTTACTTCCTAGAAAATTCCTGGATGCATACAAACAAGCCATTGCAGAATATATGTCGTCACTGTTTTACAGTGAAGGAGAAATTCAAATTGTAACTGCTCAGCAGTGGTAATTTGTGACCAAGGAATGATCTGGCTCGGGTAGCAAGAAGGGCCAGCTGCAGAAGGGCTTAATGCCCAATGCGTTGCTCTTTTATTTATTTTTTTTATCTAATATTTAAGCACAAATGTGTTTAATTCACCTCAAGGGGTACCATAAAAATTCCCCAAGAACACTCATGTTAATTTAATGTGATGAGATGACTGGAAAGGCAGATCTTTGCGATGTCAAATTTCTGCTATGGATTTTGTCTTTTTGCCTCTATTAGTTTTCTTCATTTCTACTTCCACCACCTTCCTTCCTCATTGCCCACATCTAAGCTTGTTTTATTTCTCAATATAAAAATTTTCTAGCTCTATTTCTACCGCCTGTCTTTCTAATTTTCATCTTCTTGGATCCACCAAGAGCATTCAGCTCCAGTGACTCTTCATAGATTGTGACTTTCTTTGGACTTTGCTTTTGCCTTTGTTTCTAATGACAGAAGATTTGGGGTCATATTAATGAAAATGTTCCTGGGGATGTGGAGCAGAAGCTGATGAGGTTTCTGATCTTGATTAGGAAGAGAAACTGGAATCTCAGTTTCTTAACACAGAGATAGATGTTTGATACAGTTCTACATAATCCTTGTTGTGAAAAAGGGAAAATGAGTCCCTGTTGATTTTGAAGAGTTTTATCATGCAACTGAAGCAAGAGTTTCATATTTAAAACAACTTTCAGTGATGCAATTTTAATTAAATTCTAGCATATTAAAGAAAAAAAAACAACTTGTCTTTTTTTCTCCATAACTTCAGAATTTTGAACAAGAAACTTAATTGAAAAAGTCTTGAAACACAATTATTTGTGAGCAATGTTTCTCTGGACATGTTTAAATGGTCTTCAGTTATAAGATACATAAATCCATTTCAGTACTGCATATGTATTAATTTCCAGGAATGCAAATACATGTGCATTCAAGCAAGCCACACATGGCTCTAATGCAGCATATTAGGAACAAGCATTTCCCTGAAAGCCCTTTTCAGAAAAGCAGATCTTCTCATAAATATTGCCCTGTCTCAAGGGCCGTAGAGTGGTTACTTTTCTGGTGAATTAGGCATGCCAAATAAACCCCAGATAACAGAACTTAAGAGCTATGGGAGTTTGCCCTTGAGGGCTATATTGTTGTGATACCCTATGGGAAGCTGTTGAGTGGGAGAGGGGGGTACAAGAGATTAATAGACAACCCTACAGTCAGGTTTCCAATTAATCCAATTAAAGTCTGTCTTGGAGATAGCTGTGTTTCCTGTACTATCCTTGTGAATTAAAAGATGGTTTTAGTTCTGTTTTTACAGAACACTTAGCAGGCTGGAGTCTTGTCCCACAAGTGAAGTCTGCAAACATTGTTCCGATAGTGACACTACTGAATTTAGTAGCACGTTGCTAATAGCAAACCTTCATCCATGTGCAGGTAAGGGAGCAGAAGCCTTACCTTCATCCATATTCATTCTCTGTACTTCTGGGAAACTAATGTTTGCAAATTTGCAAGAAGAGAATCCGACTTTACTCCTCAGTCACTCTAGAGCTTTCTTTTGATAGTTCAAGAAAAATAGCCCTTCCACTTTTGTACACTTACAGGCAAAGCCCAGCCACAATCTGGCCTTGCTTAGGATAAGAATGGGGATCTTTCATGGTTGACTATCCTTTAAATTCAGGGGCTTTCCACTTTCCTACAGTTAAATTCTAGAAGATACTGTGCAAGGAAACAGTCTCAGCAACCATTCCAAATGATATATAATGTGTTTGAATCCAACATGTACACACACACACACACAGTACTAAGGCTTCCTACCCCTCCAGGACCTTTGAAAAGATGTGGTCTCCTTGTCCCATTTTTATTCATTGATCCATCCATCCTTGAAGCAAAAGACATATTATATTTCATAGCTTCAGCCACAAGGACCTCTAGTTTCACTGAGGAGTTTTCTGAACCACTGACTCTAAATTCCATATTCTGAAGAGAACAGTAGAATACATTAGATTAATGTCTGAACTTAGTAAAGCATTTGATATCATATCTCACAAGAATTATTCATGAAAATAATCTATCTTGGCTTGGCTATGACCCTTTGGAGGAATTCATACTTAAAAATGCTTAAATGTAAATGTCCATGAGCAGGTAGTTAATCTAGGAAGCAATCATGTCAAGCCCAGACCTCAGAATGAAAATAAAATTAATGTCACTTATGTAGTCCCTTATCCTACTCAAGGGACAAAGCACGTAAGTTTAGAGTCAGGATAGTGTTTGAAAAGTGCTTTGCTATAAGTGCCTAGGATATTTTAGCTGACGTTCTGCTTTTTAATAGTAACAGTTTTAGGCTTACTTGCATTAAATACAAGCTTGGTTATTTTCACTAGGAGGCCTCTGGGTGTATTTCATCAATTAAAAGAATATTTTATAAACCATTAACAATCCTCTGCCGAAAATTGGCAACACTCACTCAACGTCTAATAAAATTAAAGCTGCCGTGGTGCCACTAGTGAAGAGCAGATGTCACCCCCACCTTTTTATAAGACTTTGTTCCTTCATTTCAGAGAAGGATACTGTAGTGGTGGGCACTGATGAGGTGCTTAGGTGAAATACAGGTGCCATGGAACTGTAAAAGGGAGAGGATTTGTTAAAACCAGTTCTGGGTAAGAAGCTTCTGCCATCTCCTGAGGTGATGTGGAAGAAGAGTGGCAGGTCATTTGATTCAGGGAGATCATCTGGGAAATATTATTGTGTGCCGCACAGTAAGAACAGCCTTGGAAAGCGCCCAGCTACTGGAATGTGCTATGGTATTTGGGTTACAGTGGAGACCAGCAACACTTTCAGAACTAGTCACCCACTGATCAGGGGAATTGTTGCAAACCAGGCAAACGTTGGACTTGGGGCTCCTGGTGGATGAGAACCTGGACATGAGCCAGCAGTGTGAGCTTGCAGCCTGGAAGGCCAACAATGTGCTGGGCTGCATTAAAAAAGGGGTGGCCAGCAGGGAGAGGGAGGGGATTCTCCCCTCTACTCGGCTCTTGTGAGGTCCCATCTGCAGTGCTGTGTCCAGGCCTAGGGCCCCCAGCACAGGAAGGACGTGGAGCTCTTGGAACGGGTCCAGAGGAGGGCCACTAAGATGATCAGAGGGCTGGAGCACCTCTCCT
>NW_010115779.1:86332-92768 GCF_000699245.1 Pterocles gutturalis | reverse complement strand
GAGAAGAGAAGGCTCCGGGGAGACCTCATTGCAGCCTTCCAGTACTTGAAGGGAGCCTATAAACAGGGGGGGGAGTGACTGTTTACAGGGGGCGATAGTGACAGGATGGGGGGGAATGGTTTTAAACTAAGAGAGGGGAGATTTAGGTGAGATATTAGGCGGAAATTTTTAACTCAGAGGGTGGTGAGGCAGTGGCCCAGGTTGCCCAGAGAAGCTGTGGATGCCCCATCCCTGGAGGGGTTCAAGGCCAGGCTGGACGGGGCCCTGGGCAGCGGCTCTAGCGGTTGGCAACCCTGCCCACAGCACGGGGGTTGAAACTAGATGATCTTTGAGGTCCTTTTCAACCCAGGCCATTCTAGGATTCTATGATTCTATGATTCTATGATCATATCAGAAATTTGATAGTTCATTTTTGTCACTAGTGCAAAAAGAAACAAGACTAAACTTAGATACTATATTTGTTCCAGCTGTCGAGTAAAAAGGTGAAATGATGACCATTCTGGATGGTTGAATTTACTTAATTTATATCCGGTTGCTTTATAATCTGCATGCAACCATAAAGGTGGATAAAAAGGAATTCATACCCATTAGTTTGACCATTCTCAGGAGTTCCTGATTTCCAAGAATTTCCTATTCCAGGAATCTCTTGTTCCCAAAATCCCCTATAGCTCATCTAGTGCTAATGTAACCTGGGGAATTCTCAACTTAAAGCTTCTTAAAAAGAAGGCTGAGCATGAATTTGCTTTTTCTTGGGGTAGGCAAGTTTGATGCTTTCTAGCCTTCATATATGTTTTAGTGATTGAGATAAATTTTGTGCAGCTTATGCCTTGAAAATGATAGGAGCTATCAATTTAATGAGAAGTTCAACTTGCTGTAGCTAAAGTGCTTCACTTTTTTTTTTTTTTTTTTTTACGTGCCATGAACCAGTACAGCATCAGGGTCAATAAACTATATCTTTATACATTAGTTACATGTCCACATATGTGATTGAATAAAAAATGGATAGTTTTGACCTCACAGAAAACAAATAACTTTTAAAAAAATGATACATACCAGATTTTCTGTTAGTTGCCTTATTGCCCCTGCAGCAAAACTGTATGCAGCCCTGACAGAGAAGATGCAAGGTTAACGGAGATGCTGACATTTAATGCTAGTAGAAAACATTTCAGCATACAGAAAGCTAATTATTTACAGCTTAAGCAGTGAGAAATTGCAAAGCTTGTCTTTAGACCTTGTGCCTTCTTGGATGGTATTTGTATAGGTGATGTATACACAAAAGGATTTCTTTACTGCTAGATTTTCTTTACTGTATTCTCTGTAGTCATTATTGTGCTGAACTTTGTGAAGGCTAATATCTCACAGAACACAATAAAAAGTGGTTATTTAAAAACACTTCCACAGCTATAATACTTTTTTTTTTTTTTTTTTTTACCCTCTAGTGCACCTTTTTAATAACTTTCAGCTGAAGTCTTATTTCCTAGGAGTTCTTCATGTTTACTAAATCACCTGTAGGTATTGTCCTTTGTACAAACCTCCCCACAAAACCACCTTGGAAAGTCATAACTAAAAGATTATTATTTCAAGTAGCAATTGATGGGAACAGAGTAGTCCCTTGCACTTATCAAAAGGAGTGATGCAGTATAATGCAAGCTTCTTATTCTGTTAAATAGTGAGTCATTTATAAGCTTCCACAGGTTTTTTCTGTGAATAGTGCATGATGCTATAATAATATTTTATAAGGCCTGAGGTGTTCTGTCATTTCACAATTATGAAATCACACATTTAGAAATAATATTTACTTAAGTAATACATCCTTTATAAAATTTAAAATTAAATAACTTTTTCTGTACCAGAACCAGTTGTTATTATCATGGGTTATTACTGTTATTATTATTAATTTTTGTTATTCATTATTTTAATCCATAGTATCATGGTAAGTAGCAAAGATGAATAAACTGTGAATTTAGGAAATTGGTTTAGGTGTTTTCTTAGAAAATACGAGAAATTCATCAGACATTTCAGATGTTAAAATTTAGTTTTCCTTATTACTAGAGCTGAAGGAAGAGTGTAATCTCCCACTGTGCTTCCATCTTTCAGGCCTGTGTATCTGAGGTAATGAATTAGAAAAAAAGTATATTATGTCCTTCTTGTGCCTCTTTGGCTTGACCTTGAGAGCCTTTTTCATTTGGCACTGCAGCTGGGGGAAGACAAATCTATACGAATTTTTGCACTGCAATGAGTTCTGGAAAGCAAACAAAAAATGGGGGTTGGAAATAAAATGTCAAGTCAAAGATGAAGAAACCCACTCATCCTATCTTAAATTCTTTACATTCTCTGTTGTAGATTTTGGTAGGAAAAACATTACTTGTCATGTTAGTGCAGAGCCCTTGTGTTGAAGCTGAGCTTTCTCCATTCGGTGTTGCCAACATTCAGAATTTTGTGAGCTTGGCTTTTTTTTTTTTAATTTTTTTTTTCTTCTCCATCTCTGTAGCGGTCTGTACAAGAAAGAGGGCACAAAAGCTAAATGACAACAGAAAGTTCCAATAAGAGTTGGATGAGTGAAGCATGGATGTTGTGTGATTACAATGCCTGAGAACTCAGCAACTCCATAAAGGTCATTGAAATACAATGAAAGAAAACATGAGTTAGGGGCACTAAAAACTGTTCTAGATAAGAAAGGGGTGTATATAAAAAAAAAAGCAGAAAGGATTAGGAAAGCCAGGAATTTTGTGGTGCTCTTAAACATTGAATGTTAAAGTCTACTACAAACCTTTGGGCTTTTGGTGGCTTGACCTTAGCAAGCCTCCTGGCCACCTTCACACTCCCCCTCCTCAACAGGACAGGGGTTGACAATAAGATGAAAAAGCTCATGGTTTGAGATAAAGACAGGGAGACCACTTACCAACTACCATCACAGGCAAAACAGGGAAAATTAATTTGATTTATTGACAATTAAAGTAGAGTAGGAAAGTGAAAAACAAAGACAAAAACTATGAGACAGGTATCTGAGAATATTTTATTATTTTTTTCAAAAAATTGTAATTCATCCTTGTGTGTGGTCTGTTCCATCCCCTTTTTCTCTCCTCTCTCTCACTGTCAAACACCTCCTGCCCAAGAAATAAACAACCAACAAACAGTCCCTTTCCTTCCAGCCCTCGAAAATTCTTGAGCTGACAACAGTACAGGGATACAGCTGGCCTTTCCCTTTGGGGAAACAGGAAGGGGGCACAACAGATACCATTCTTCAGTTTCAGGTAACACAAATCTGGAAGCCTAGAAAAAAGCTGTGCTGCCCTTGGTCGCTGTACTTGGATTCAGTCTTGGCTTCCTAACAGCAGGTGCCCCAGATGGCCAACTCCAGCCTTGAGTTAGCATTTTGGAAGCACAAGACACACAATTTAGATGAGCAGGTATTATAGACAAGACTGAGGCTTGAGTTCACATAAAGATGTTATGAAAAAATTTTGGTCCAGGTGCCTGGTTTGGTGATAATCTTGTAGCTTGCAATAGGTTCTCCTACTCCTCAGAGAGTTATGTGGTTCTTCCTATTTATTTGTATGCTATAAATTTCTGATCTTATTTCTTGCTTGTAAAATAAATTTTCTTCCTGTGCATTTTTATTCATGCAGGCTCCCATTTGATCCTGCTATGAGTTTCTTCTCCTTTTCATGTACTCAAAAATTGTAGCTAAAGCAATTTCCATAGGCATGCAATTATGCAGCTGCTTAACGCCCCTGTCTTTCTTCTTGTGCTTATTCTCCTTCAGAGTGTAATCTCAGTGACAGGAGTTATAATACTGGAGACTCTTAAATCATCAATCTCAATGCAAACCACAAAGTCTTCTTCTGCTTTGAAACCTTCAGCCCTAGTTTGTAGACTTATAGAATGGTTTGGGTTGGAAAGGACCTTCAAGATCATTGAGTTCCAACGCCCCTGACATGGGCAGGGACACCTCCACTGTCCCAGGTTGCTCAAAGCCTCATCCAGCCTGGCCTTGAACCCCTCCAGGGACGGGGCATCCACAACTTCACACTATCTACAGTCTGAGCCACATGCAAAGTGTGCCTTCCCGTGGCCATGGGCAATTCTGGCTTCGCTTTGGGCTATTCAGTGTGAAGAATGTCTGTAGCTAGGTATCTGATGGAAAGCAACCATGCTTCATGCTGCATTTTGGGCATCCATGTGACCATACTATTTGCAACTGCCACCTAAAAATAAAACACCTAACAAATTGAAAAAATATTTGCATTGCCTTTGAGGTATGCTGTGTGCATCCCTGGAATGTCGTCTTAAAACACACCCAGTATGACCTACAGATTGCTTCTGGTTTTCTTGCTGTCACAGACACTTCATTCTACCATCCTCCATTCATTTGGCTGAAAAAATGGAAACACCCTTTTAGGTAAATAAAGATGCAGTATCACACTCCAACCCCTTCCACCTCCTCTTTTTTTTTTTTTTTTTTTTTTTTTTCCTTTTGAGAAGAAGTTGATGTCTGATCTGTCAAGGTCACACACAGGAAAGTCTTTAGTGCAGGTGCTGGAAGTGCAGCAGTCTGGAAACATTTATTTGTATCAAAACCAAATTGTTCATTTAGTCCTCAAACTGTTTAGATCTCTGGCTCCTGACATTTTCAAATGACAGTAGTAAAAATGAGTGTAGTAAGTGAAGTGGAGTTGTGGTTGCTGATTTATGTACTGCGTGAACAAAGAAGCTAATGAATCCCTTTTCTATGGTATGAGGTTACATAGTAAAGCACAGAAAAACCTTGTGGTGGTGGAAGAACACTGGATAACATAAAAATTACAAATCAGTTCCCAAAATATGATTGCTTTGAAGTGTTTTAGGAAGAAGTGCTATCTTCTGAGCTAAATTGGATAGTACAGTACACTTCCTCCATCATTAAGAGAAGGCTGAGCCACATCCAAAGGGACAAGATATTTTAAAGGACACAAAGAAAAGCCAGAAGTTGAGGAGCTGACTGGATTCAACTCTGCTGTAGAGAATCTGAAAGAAAACCTTTGACAAAAATCCATGTCTATTCCACCACAAGAAGTACTAGCCTTCCATTAGGAAAAAATAAATCTACAGTCTTAGGAATTAAAAAATTACTTGGATGAGCAAAGGAAGAAAAGGTGATTGGAGAAAGATTATCCACTGCCTGTAATACTGATTTTTTTT
This sequence comes from Pterocles gutturalis, assembly GCF_000699245.1. Taxonomy (NCBI): domain Eukaryota; kingdom Metazoa; phylum Chordata; class Aves; order Pterocliformes; family Pteroclidae; genus Pterocles; species Pterocles gutturalis. The sequence goes on along the minus strand of NW_010115779.1, from coordinate 87,587 downwards.
TTTTTTTACAAATAAATTTTTCACTATAACAAACACCTGTCACACATCCAGCTTTACCCTGTGTAACCAATCCCATGGGCTTCACAGCACCTTCTTCTGTGCATCTGAGGCGTGGATACCTGTTGCAAAGAATGACTGTTTTCATGAGATTTAAATCAAATCAGAATTGAAACTTTTTATTGATGCTGAACAATTAACTGTCAGGATACATTCAGGTTCAATATTGGTAATACAATGGACAAACCACAGTGCTAGGTACCTACGAGCAGTATATAGACACCTTTAACTTCCAGGTATTTTTCTACATTGGATCCCCAGAGCTCTAGTCTGACATGAACAAACCAAAACCTGCCCCTGTCCCCCAGGCACCCCAGGAACCACAGCAGTACCCCAAGGAATGTCCCTGGGTGCTGTCCCTGTCAGGTCATCTCACAAGCTGGGTGTTGGTCAAAGGCTGGCCAAGGTGGTGGTTGTGATGTTGGTGGGACAACGTCTGTTATGGCGTAACCCAACTGACTGTTGTCTTCCTCTTGAACACTAACAGTTTTGGGCCAAATGTCCTCTCAGGTGGTCCATTTCCACTGTTTGCACATATATTTCTCTTCATCTGTTCTTCCTGGAGTAGTTTTATCCTCACCCTGTGTGGTGGGTTAGCCCTTGGCTCGGGGCCCAGCAGAGTTAACTTTAAGTTAACTTTAACCCATGACACCCTGGGAATGGGAAAGCTCATGCCAGTGGAGGGACAGGAAGAAAAAAGAGAGTAAAATGTGAAAGAGCACACACAGAAAAGAGTGGGTGCTCAGGAGGAAAGTGCAGCCAAAGTAATAAATAGTAACGTTGCTATTGCTGCATCTGGAGAATAAGAATAAGCCCATGCAATAAAAAAAAACAAACAAACCAAAACATAATCAAGAGGGCAAACCAGAAAACAGACATATTTTAACAGATTATCCTTAGTTTTTATAGTAAATAAAAGTAGTCTTATAACAGAAAATATCTAAAACTTTGGGGAAAATTGAACAAAAGTGAGGGGTGCACCTTGTGTCATTACATGTATCAAGGTTCAGAGAAATAACATTATTTAAATCATAACTTAGTAACAGAACTGATAAGGTGGGGGGGGTTGTTTCTCTTTAAAAATAAAGTTAAAATAATGCATTTGTGGCAAAATTTGGTATTGTTGCTACAGTAAACAGATTAATCAAGGCTTACATATGCTCTTCTTCATACATATAGAAAAAAACCTGCCCCTACT
>NW_010115779.1:66226-86305 GCF_000699245.1 Pterocles gutturalis | reverse complement strand
AAAAAAAAAAAAAGCTCAAAATAAAAAGGTCTCTCCATCTATTTCTGTTTGATGACTGGTTTTAGTCTCCCTAGATTTTTTTTTGGTTTGTAAAAGCTGTAGCACCTTTCACACTGGAAACTGAGTAATTATTTGTACAACTAAGCTCCTACCAAGCTTGCAAAAGGGTTGAACTGGCTAACGATCCCAGAATTACACTCACGATTCCCCAGTACAACTAAGTGTACAACTAAGCTCCTACCAAGCTTGCAAAAGGGTTGAAGAATAATTATTTATGCACATAGGGAAACAGAGTGGTATTCAGAGAAAAATTGACCTTACACGCAATCTGCTCAGGCTATAAAGGGATTTCAGTGTTTTATTTTAAAAAGCAGAGAGAGCTTAAATTATAGTCTTTTCTAAATATGACAAAACATATGTTTTGAGTTTAGTTTCCTTAGGAAAAATCACCAGAAAAATATCAGAAGGTACCATTTTCCTAACATTGTTATTAACATTGTAAATTATGCAGCTGGTTTCTTAAGGAAAATTTCTAAAATTTTTCAACAAAACCTCAGTCTACTGAAATTCTGTAGGAATTCTAGGTAGCCAAAACCAGTGGGCTTCAAGATTCTGAGGAGGTCCCCTTCCTCCTTGCTGGCCCACCTGCTGCTGAGCACCTCTTCCAGGGGTGCAGATGCACTCCCACATCATGGAAAAAGCTGGTCATATAGACCCCCAGGACCCACAGTCCACAAGGATAGTTTACTAGGCCTTGCGGTTTCTTACCTTTCAGCTGCAGTTGCTGAGCCATTAACTTTCAAAAAGTTCCCCTTCATCCCAGTAATCTATAGATGCCATCCCTTTGACCTAGCAGAAACCTGTGTGTACTTCTCAGCTCATCAAGAATAGGTGCTGAGTCAGGAGTTTAATGCAATCCTGTGCTGTCACCGCAATCCCGCATGCAGAGAACCTGAGCTGGAGACATCCCAGAGACCTTCACCTTGGCATTGGTGCAGACTGCCAGGGATACACATTAGTCTCCCTTGGTATTAAAATATACCTGCCATGCCATAGATATCGATCTCGGGAGGTTTTGTGATGAGCTGGAGCTTGTAACTAGTAACTTCACAAATGCCTAGTACCATCATATGTGAACATTGGAAATATTCAACTTTTTTGAATGTTTTTTCAAGACTTTTGCCTTGATTTTTTCCCAGCAAGCTAATGAAACTGGAATACTGGTCTCCTGGCAGCCTGTTTCCTTAGGCTATGAGATCAACAAGCACAAACTCTTGAGTAACTGAACTGAGAAGACTTTAGCTTTGGCTAAAGCATTAAAGCAATGCTGATTCCCTCGTGTAGTCCTGTACTTTGATGCAGACATAGTAAGCGAAGTCACAAAGGCTGGTTTTGGCAATATTTCAACAAGTAAAAGGTGATTAACTTGAGGCTGTATAAAAGAAATCTGGACCTTTGACAAACTCGAAATGTGAGTTCTGCTCAGGTGACTTGTGCCTGGCTGTAAACTCAGAAAAAATGAGATGCCAAATGCCATGAGGAACATGTAATTAACACATGAAAGCCATCCAAATGGTTACCATCTTCCTACCTGTGCTTTGGCCAATTTGTATCTTTGTATACAGCTTTGACAGCTCTGAAATCCTCTTAGTTTTAACACTGGTTATGAAACGCTTTTCATTTTCATACTAAGAGACCCAAACTGCTGACGTGGGATAGAATCCAAAGCTCACTGAACTCAGCAGAAAAAAAATCACAGCCTGACTATATCTTGGAACTAGTAATTAGTGGCTGAAACTACCCAATAACTGACATCGTACTCCTTAATAAATGTACTATAGTGCTGAAAGGAAAGATGTGCCTAGAACTGCATTGCCAGATGCATGATTTTTCTCCATTTGTTGTCTTGGCTTGCTGTGACTAAACATGATTGAATGTCAGGTGGAAGATATTCTGGAAGGATAGCCTGGTTCAGTCAGCTCATCATACCATGCAGCTGGACATCAATATACTGTGTAAATAAACACCTTTGTAAATGGAGGACAACCACATTTCTAGTCTTTTAGCACCCCAGACCCTCAGCTGACATATAGTCAGGCAACACTTTGTCTTGCTCAATGCGGAATAAATCATGCTGTGCAGCTACATTGCTTCTCATAACCAGGATAGGTTTTTTTAAAAAGGTGTGCACTACTGCAAAATCTTTGTTTTCAGAGACCCACAGGCTGATAAAGGCTGCTAACAGTCATTTACAGCATTTTCTGTGTTATCGTGTTGAAATCTATTAAAGTATTTCATTTTTAATGTTCGTGTATAGCATTTGTTTGTTTGAATTATTTCAACATCATGTTGCAGGCTAACAGGCAAAGCTCCCATGCTTTCTTGGCCAAGTGGTGTAAATCCATTCTCCAAGGCGAGGTGGAACTTGGAGGACTCTGGCTATCTCAGGACAGGTCAGGCTTGGTTTAGTTTTCCATCTAAAATCCATTTCAGTCGAAAGCCCTGCTGACAGTAGCATCATTATTCAAGATGCGAAGAGTCATTCCGCGTTGATAAAATTTGATTTCTTTGTTACAGTCTTTCAGACTGTATCCCCGTAATGTGTTGCAATTTTGCCCAAAAAAAAAAAAAAAAAAGAGAGGGTGATTTAATCCACTGCAGTTATTGCAATTACAAAACAGAACAGAATCCGCAATTGGGCAGACACATCCTTCAGAGTGTCACGCTGCCATTCAGCCACAGCACAGCTGAGAAAAAGAATGCTGAAGAAGCGAAGCGAAATAACTGACTCGGGTGATTACAATGAAAATGGTTTATTATTGCCACACAGCAGAAATTACCCACTTCCTCCAAACATTTAATTCTTACTAAGGAGGAATACCAGTCTGAAGAAGAAGATCATTGGAAGATCTTGGAAGATCATTTCACAATCATTGATGCCCTTGTTAGGTGATTTTTACACACGTACATGGAGCATCCTCCAAGGAAATCAGAATCTAAATACCTTTGAACATACAAAGTGAGCACCCTATTCTTATTGAGTTGGTGCTTAGAACAGTGAAGTGGGACTAAACAGGCTCTACTCATGCTTCAGATGTCCCTGCCCATGGCAGGGGGTTGGAACTAGATGAACTTTAAGGTCCTTTCCAACCCTAAGCATTCTGTGATTCTGTGATTCAACCAGCAAATGGACCCTACCACTCCAGCTGGCTGAGGTTACAAGAGGCTCCTGCCGTAGTCTTCCGAGTCCTGTGGGATGCGTTACCTTGTAAAGTAACTCTACTTGTGGTGAACTTTTCACTTCTTCAGTATGTGAAGCAGTAAGCAGGGACGGTGAGGAAATACATGTAACATCTGAGAAGTACCAATTAAATTCTGCTCTCTAGAGCAAGTCATCGAAACACCAAGAGGATTAGATGCAACATTCAGAGATTCTGAAGAGGAAAAAATCTGTTTAGTTATTCATTAATATAATGATATGAATAACTATTGTAGGAAACTATTTACCTCTATATCAGTGAATATCTTCATTTAAGAAGATAATTTCTGTTTTTCCTACAACCTTATGTGGAAGTGCAAACTACCAGCACAGAAAATGGAAAGCCCAATTGGGGAAAAAAGTGCATTGCAGTCCAGCACTGAGTTCCTGTCACTGTTTAGTCTTCATTAATGCAGCTTCCCTTCTCAGATCTCAGTTCAGTCCTCTCCCTTCTCCTTCCCACCAGTTCAGAGTTTAAGCATTTTCAGAGAAGCAGAACCTGTTAAAGCTCTGATTGATCAACAAGAAACATAAAAATACATCACAACCTAGAACATCTCTGAAACATACACTTCACATAACAACAATGATGATACTAAAAATACTAATTTAAAAAGCATATAAAATATTTAAAATCTTTTTGTTTCTCTGGAGAGTTACAGAGACTCCAGCTCTTATTCCAAACATTTCAAAATTTTGAAGGACACTGAAAGTAGACATTCTACTAGAAAATAAACACTTGTGTGGAAATTATTCTGGTATGATCTTTTCCCTTTCTTATAGCTATGCAATTGTCATGGCTGAACATAACCAGTGCATACATGTGCACACACATGCATCTAAGTTACAGATTCTCCCAAGCCCAGTGGGCAGTAGCTTACGCTGCACTTCTGACACACCCCAAGGAGGCAGGATCTCACGCCTAAGTAAACAGCATCCACATTTTACCATACATACCCTTTGTCACATATAGTGTAGGTATTTAAGCAGTGAAAAACAAAATAAAGCCAAAAGCAACTGTTACAGCTCTTTTTTTTTTTTCTGTTTTCTTATTGCTAGTTTTTCTTCCCTGACATCCACTATAGACAGATCAGCAACTGGGCTAGCTTGCATTATCCCTTCTTGGAATTAAGTGATTATAGGGCCAGTCAGCGAAAGAGGTGTCTTGCTAGCCAGCTGGATGATTCTGAACATTTTAACTACAGGTGGCATGTTTCAAATGGGGATAGTGCTGCTCAACTCCTTTGTAAACTGCTCTAAGATGAACTGACAAGGAAGAGTCAGGAGGCAGATACACTTTAGATTCAGATACACTTCACCTCTGAATATAATTTATTTAATGTGTTGTTTTGAACACTTTCATTACTTGGAGTATTTTTAAACTAACTGCAGATTTTGTTAGAGTTACTATTGAATTTTATGAGGCTAGAAACCACCTCTTATCTGTCATGGATACATGTGGGATTGGGGTCTGATGGATTTCACTGTCTGCTTTGATCAGAATTTCCACAGTGAAGCCATGCTACTTATGTTCAATGTCACAAAAACACCAGCCTATCTTTTCCCCAGTAGACACTGAGGAAACTTCAAAGTCAAAAGCAAAATAACCCCACCGCAGGTCTCTAAACATTCAGTGCGTATTTGTGTTCTCTAACGTTAGAACACATTATACATATACTCTGTTTTCATTTTAGTTGTTGAATCAGCATTAACAATGGTGGAATTATTAGAAGCTCTTCCCAGATATAGTGTTTTTAAGAAAAAGGAAAGAAAGAAGAAGCAGAGAAAAATCTATTTTTGGAAAGCATTAATTAGTTGACTTTGTCCTCCAAGAATATGTATGAATATATACATAGCATGTCAAGCACGTGTGTGTATACGCATCCATGTTTATACATGAGCAGTGAAAGTCAAATTCAAATACAAACTATTGGTATTAGCACTTTTACCATCATAACTTTTATGAGTTAAAAGTAAAACTAGGTCCTAACTAGGAAGGCATTCCAAACAGGTATGGGAAACCTGGGTCCATTTCTGTGTCTGCCCATCAGCTCCTGAATAGCTTTGGTCACTTCACTTGTTTGTATCTCTCCTTTTATAAAGACAATGCTCACTTGAAATACATTTCAGTCTGCTCCTGAAAGACATGAGATATGTTATATGTTATAAATACCAAACTGATTGAACGATTTTTTAATTTTTTTTAAAAAGACACTGAGGATGTGAGAGGGGAAGGTCAATATTGAAATTCCCAGTTATGCTGAAGATTAGTAAGGTTAATTAATAGTTAATTGTATGAGTGCAATTTAATAACCACTGATTTTCTGAGTAACTGAACTCGGAAACACACTTCCTAGTATCCAGTATAGCATTTCAAAAAAAAAAAGTCATCTCATTGCTGCAAAAGGAGAGCGACATAATTATAAGAACATAATTTGTATGAAAGAATACATCCCACCTGAATATCTCAAGTTTTTCAGTTCTTTCACAACTTTTCTAGTTACTAAATCCTGCATAATTTCAATGGCACTAGCTTTTCTGCTGCACTATGTCAGCATTTCCTTTGAAAACCTCATTTTAATGGGCATGCTGTTCATCTGCAAAAAGTGTGTTCTAAGCAGAAAACGGGAACATCCAGGATCAAATTGAAGCACATCACCACTTAAAGGAGTGTTAGTAATTTTAAAAAGAGTCACTTGCCTCTTTTTGAAAGCACAAGCATTAAGAATTTCAGTTTATTTTTTTAAGATTTGTTAAGTTTTGGCAGCAAATCCAAATGGTCCATAAACAACTTTTTAAGAGAAATATCTGCTACCAGGGGAAGAGAGGGATCTGGGAAAAGATCTGTTAGAGCTGCTCAATGTTGTTCACACAAACCAGGAAATAAGTGACAATCTGAAAAAGCAGGATAAGGTGGAAAAACAAAAATCTAGTAAAAATAATGAATACAATTGGCTCTGATCCCAAAATGATGCCCCACTGGGAATTTCCAAATGGGACCCATGGGATGTATGAAATGTGATCTTCAAAGGCAGCGCACACAGGACAGTTACAAATTACATAAGGTCTGATGAGGCAAGTTACGAGTTCTGATGAAGCAATTATCTGGCAAAAATACCATCCTTAAATCCAAAGCAATTTAAAAAAGGCAGCAGTAGAAAGCATTCGCAACGTATTTGGGCCCATCTCCATCTACTCCTGAGCAGGACGGGAGGAGGAGAGCGGCCTAGCTTTGATTCTGGCACACAGGATTGTCATGGGTATTACAGCTTAATTCACTGCAATCTAGCGGTTTCCAGAGCTGCGACCTCCCTAGAAAGAGTGAATATTACAGTTTTACATCATGGGCTTAACTCTAAACTTTGAAAGGCCTGAGTGTTGGAGATGCCATGACGGTATGGAAGGCCAAAGGAGTTTAAGCTGAGGCAGCATCTTCAGCGGCACCTTGGTGTCACTGGATCTGTGTGATGCCAACCTGTGTGGGCTCCAGCTCTGCTCATGAAGCCAAGAATCATCTCGTGCACAGAATGTAAATGTTTCCGATCACATCATAGCTTGTTTCTCAACATGAGCTTGTTCATACATTAGTTACAACGCTTCCAAAATATTTTCCCCCTCGCTACAGGCACTAGAGCACAGCCACCCGAAGAACAAGTGCTATGATTGCAAATTTAGTGGTTTCTTCAGCGTGAACTTTTCTCTCAAACGTACCCATTAAGCATCTTTCCTCTGATTTCTAGCAGCTGTTGTGTCACCATGCCAACTGATTGGTAAAATAGGGAAAAGGCACCCTCAGAGTCATTTCTGAGCTCTGCAATATCTTAGGAAGAAAAGCCAGTGATTATAATGAGGAAAGTAATTCCTCACCACGAAAGCTGACTGAGAGCAAATGGAGAAAAGTAAGTCTTTCAGCTAAAGAAAACCTGAGGAAGATTATCACCCAACATGAAAAAGCTTGAATTGTTTTGGAGGTGAGACCTTTCTCCTTCCCCCTGAGAGCAGCTCCTGGGAAGGACGAAGAATGGGCTATTGTGAGGAGCACTCTGTGTGCCTGTGCTTGTGTGGTGATAAAAGGTACAAGGATTTAAAGTTAATTTCCTTGCTTGATAAATCCAAGCCTTTTGCCTGTGGAGAACGGTTAATTTTGTCAGAGGTGTGTGCATAATTGCCTCAATGCGGATGGCAAGTGGGGACTGAAGAAATAACACACGAGTCCTGATGGTGAGAGAGTGAGAATCTCTTCAATGCCTTCATCAAGGTACAAACGTTTCAGAAATGCAATAATTAGAAGAGACATTCTTTGCCAAACTAGATCTATGGTGGCAAGATGCACGAAGAGAGAAGACAAACCCAGGTGAGGACAAGCTAACATTGGAGCAATGACACAGTTGCTGCACATGCAGCAATCTCAGCACGTTCTCCATTGCGTAGCCCTTGTTATCCCAGACAACACATTTAAGTGTTTGCTGCAATGCTATTTAGCAGATGATAATGAAAAAGCAGGAAAATATACATGAAAGAAGACAGAAATATCTTGCACCTCCTCACAGGGAGGCTGTCAAGCATAAGAACAGGGAAATGATAAACAGAGCACTTGGAGGAAGGTGATTGCTATTAGCAACTTCTCCACTGCAAATTGGGCACTGGGGAAAAAAGACAGAAGATCCACTGAAGTGTAACAGAGGGTAATATTTGCCACCATGTGTCAACTGTGCACTCAGGGAATGCAGAGGAATGAACCGCAAGAGGCACTAGTTTTAGAGATTAAGCTGCAATCACTTTCTAATGCAGAGAAAAATCTTATAAATAGAAAATAGTGATGAAGGTAAAGGATAGCACCCCTCTCATTCCAGCTTAAGACAACCCTAGCTACGTGTACGGTTTGCTTCTTCACCCTTCTCTATAGTCTCTGTGCTGAGTCTGAAATATTGTGTTAATTTAAAATTATGGACAAATTATTGACATACCACATCTCATTTGTAATCCTGACCCAGGTATCACTTCAGAATCAGCATTTAGATTACAGTGTAATCTCCTATGACACACGTACTGTACGGTTTGAATTTCTAATGTAAAGAATAGCCAGGAAGGCAACTGGTCATATCAGATTGTAATACGTTTTGAAAGAATTGCCTTCACAAATGGATTTTTGCCACATTAAGCTCATCCTGAATTTTATATTTGCTTTTTAAATTGAATTTACAGAATACTAAAATAGATGTATGCATAGAACATTCAGGTAATATAGATGTGGTACGAGGTGGGCACAACTGGGTGGACTTCACTATTGCCTAGACCATCAACTTTGCAATATAAACCCCATGTATACAGGTGTGACTAATGCGTTGTCAGTCTATACTTTTAATGGCAATTTAAAGGGGTTTATTTTTCCCCAAACCAGTAGCATGTTGTCCATTTACATCAAGCTTGAACTGCCTCTCCTTTACCATCCCGAAGTTGTTGGCCAACTTTAACACAGAAATTACAAGTCAACAACTTTGGAAGTTCTTTCCTCAAAATAAAACTGTTGCGAATGCTGTGTTAGGGCATATAAAAATTCATTTTTCCATACAAAATGAAATTAGGCAAAGACTTCATATTCTTGCTTTTCCTTGCTAGCAGGCTTGCCAACTGCCAGGGAACTTCCAGAGGACATTCTGACAAAAATCTTCTCCCTTTTATCTGCTTATGATACTGCTTAAGAAGAGGCGAGAGTAGCATTGAGAAATGCTTCTAACAAACTACAGTTCGTGTTGCAATGGAGAAGGATATAGATTGACTGACAGTGACCTTTCGGAGTCAACATACCTGCACTTTGAGCTTCAAGCATTTTTCGCTCTGCCTTTTTGCGTTTGATTCTGACCTAGTACAGCTGGAAATAAATATAGATCTGTAACTTAAAACCCATGATCGCTGTACTTCAAATGTGTCTTTCAACTTGCTTGCTAGAGGCATTAAAACCTGCATGGTACACTAGTAATCACTGGGCAATATTAACAGTCACACCTACTCCGTTTAATTTAGGACATGGACATTAGAATTTGGGATTGTATTTTATTTAACACCAATAAGCCTTTCTTTTTTTAGAGACAATTTCCTATCATTCACATATACTGTAGATGCATACTGTATCATCACAGGGTAGCGGCACATTATTTGTAAAATAAGACAGCAAAGTATTTTACTTGCAAATTTATGTGGCATGTAATTTCTATAACAAACCTTGTTGATAATGTATCTTAGGGTACTGGGACACTGCTAGAATATGAATAACAAAGGAGAATAGTCCTACTGGAAACCTTCAAGCGTGATATATTCAGACTGGAATTAAAAGGTCGCATTAGTTATTTTGTTAATGCCATCTGAGATTTTTATTGATAAAATAAAAATTGAATATTTCTATTCTGAAACTTCATTAACAAGCATATATATTATTTTCATCACAGAAAAACAAACTGTTGACTAAAATAAAATTTCTTATAGTTTGGATAAAAAAGATCTTCTACTATAATATCCTTTAACTGGAAAAAATGGAGTCACATCTGTAATGACTAGGGTACAGTTTTGGCTGTTTTCCAGTTCCCCATAAATTCACATAGATCAACAGGAATAGATAAGGAAGCCAAAACCAATGAAGCTAATTTTAGTTGGCTGAAATCAACACCATCTGGATTTCTGGCCTTGGTAACTTTATATTGATCCAATTCTTTTAGAACAATTCGATAGCAAATACATAAGCTAGATTTTCAGATTCATAATTTGTAATGAGATGGTCTGTTCAGATATCTTCTCTTTGAGTGTTTCAGATGCTGTAACTTTTTTTTTTTTTTTAATTAGAGTGAATAATCCTATTTTTGTGTGTATACCAGCTAAACATTACTATCACTTTCTTTGCACAATTTTGGAAAAGGAATGTATCAGTTTAAGTTGTTCTCTCCCCAAAGACACAGAGACAATTTGAAATGGACAGATCAGCATATTCTCATGTAATTTAGTTCAGGTTTACATCTGCTTGCTTATCAGTTATGTTAATCCAATCAAAGAAGATTCATGTAGCAATCCCAGTTAACTGGCACTCTGCATATGGTGTTAAGTAGATACAATGAATTATCCAGTACAAAATGCAAGGAAAATATTCTCCCTATGTTCAAATATTGAATAAGCTACAAAAAATAATCTGGTAATGGACATGCTGTGAACCAAAAGAATTCAAATTGATCGGACATTGATTGTGAATAACTTACTCAAATACAGTTTTACATTGGTTTTAAGACCAGTAGAATAGAAATACCATTTAAAAATCTTTGTGGCTTGTGGATTTGGTTTCTGACTGTCTCTTCATTTACTTTAGTGAGCTTTGTCTTGACCTCTCATAGAGTAGACTTACAGTAGAAATCATTAAACTTAGGGTCCATTTTACCATTTGCTTCTATAATTTTAGGTCATTGTATGAAAAATACTTTAGATCTGCTAACTTATTTTCTTGGTGAAGGTCTCTAAATAAAGTAGATTAGATGCTTTAACCTCATGGGATTGTCAGCTTTTCTGATACACTTGAGTTTTAAATTTACTTATGAAGGTTACCTACAGAGCTCCCTAATGGCAGTATTTCATGTATGGTTAGTGTACATCTCTTACATATGCAAAACCTAAATATAGATAAACATTTATTTATACCTACTGCAAATTGATAACTAGGCACTTATATTCACTTTTCTTTAGTGATTGATGTCTATTCAGTACTGAAATGTTTCAGCTGTTGACATTTAATCAATGTCGGATAACTTTGCCTTTGCATATCATAATGTAGTGTCACAACCACATGTTAACAGTATCAAAGGGTCTTGAATCCTAAGGCTCAAAATAATCTTGCACAATATCAGTGTTCTGAAGTATGTTTATTAGACACTGAATAAGCCCAGAAAGTTGTCTTTCTTTGATGTTGGTATAAACAATAACTTCTGCCTCATTATTGAGGACACCTCCCAGTGCTAGGAGGCCTCCAGTGGCTCATGGCAAATTTGCATACCTAGAGCAGGTGCAGAACAAACATCATTCCCTTCTCATTCCCTACCCATTTCTGAACTGCTTCACACTAATCTTTATTTACTTCATTAGTTGTGCTTCCAAACTTGTATTTAGAAGATTACTGCTTTATTTGAGCTATTGGAAGTATTTTGATGGCTCATCCTTGTAAAGATGCCTCAGGGAGTAGTTAGGTATTCAAATGCCTAGGAAAAAGGAAAATGAGCATTTGCAATTTTTTTCTACATATTTTTTATCATCTTTAATCAATTAAGTCAAACGTCAGGTGAGAGATGGAAAGAAGAAAGAGAATTACACACACTTAACATATTTACTGCTTACTGAAGCAGGTGATGAACTTAGAAGACAAGAGTCTACCTTAAATTAAAATTATTCTAACTTTAAAAATAGTAATTAAAATTATCTCCTTTCACACTAGCAAAGTTATTCTAGATTTTTTGGCACATTTTAAATGTTTAGGATTTAAATGTTTAGGGGATTATTACCATAGAATATCTCTATTATTTTATTTATCTTGATTAATGTAAGATACAGGCAAATTAAACCCTCTCAAGTAAAAGCAAGGTTGTTGGTTTATGATCTTCTGTGCAGTTCTGCAGGATGCTTCTGGGTTTTACCATGATTTGTATTTGTTTGTGTGGTATCTAGAAGGAGAAACTGAAGTTATAATCACAGAAGCCCCTAAAATATTTGACTTTTTTTTTCTTATCTTGTCAATAAACTTGTCACAGAAGTGTTCCAGGTTTGGGTAAGAGTGTTTGGCCAACAAGCACAAAGTGCCAAGCAGTTATGTTTGCTTTGACATATATTGAGGTAAGAGACTTGCTGCAGTAAAAGTTGGGTAGAAAACAAAAGGGCTTCAGCAGGCAAAGGGTTACACTGCTGTCTCCTTACACTATCTGTCTTGCATTAAGCCTATTTGAAAGATTCATTTTTGTTCGGGATAGTTCAGCTACAACAGATCCAGCTGCAGTTTAAAAAGATGCTGTACACAATTGAAAAAAATATAACAAAAGCAAACATGGCCTCTAATCTCAACTCTGATTCTGTGAATAGTATACCTTCGCTGCTCTCAGCAGTTTGACTGACAGCTTGGTGCAAAGACATTAAAACCAACTGATCCATCAACCCATACTCTTTTTCACCTTCCCAACGATATTCAGGGCTTGTATAAGTGATAACAGCCTCCATAGAATTGAATCTTGTCAATTTTGACTATCGGCACATTTTTGAATAGCTATGAATACATGACTTAGATCATCCTATGATGCCACGGTTCAAAAATTATGCCAGCAGGTCTGTATTCCTGGCTCATTATCTGAGTGCAGCTCATAGGTCTGTGTACATCTAAACAGAAATGCGGATAATTGCAACTTGCATGTCTCAAGGAGAACAAACAAGCTCTGGCTGTTAAGGACAGCGATGATTGCCTAGAGCTCCACTGAGCTCCAGCAAACCTCCACAATGAGGCCCTTTAAAAATGCAAGGGCAAACACAGAACCTTCCCACTAATTATTTTACAAAGTTCAAAGAGTATCCCCATCCTTATTTAAAATTATTTTTGCAGAAAGAATGTGATGTCGGAAGAGGCATTAAAAATCCCTTCCCAAGCATTCTTTCTCTTTCTTCACCCTCACCCTGTGTAGGTCATTCCGCTCACCCCAAAACACATGGTCACTTAAAACCATCCCTTCTTCAAGCGTAACCCTCTTTAAGTGCCCTGGGGAAATTCACAATTCCTCCTGCCTGGTTCCAGACTCACTTCCCTCAACAGATTAACTCTATATGCAGCTGTGGTTGTCTTCTAATTAAAGTGTTAGCTCTGCTCTTGCTGGTCCCTAGAGAGAGGCTTTGGGTCACTCTGTACTTTGTTGTCCCCATTACATGAAGGTGCATTCTGCAGTGTACCTGGGGTGAAGGGGATAGAATTTCCACCTGTGCACTCTTTGTCAAATCGAATAAAGAATTACCATGACTGGCCAAAAAGAGGAGAAAAAATATTGGCCCCCCTAAATTTGCCTTCAAGGTAGTGCCATGTCAAATCTCACTATCTTGAATTCTGGAGAGCAAAGAGAGGAAAAAAATTGTGGGTGAATAGGTTCCTCTGCAAATATTCCTAGTTTTCATTTACTAGGTTATGTTCTTCCTGAGCAGCTTCTTATAAAATCCTACTGTTCTTGTATTGAAGAAAGGCATTAATTGTATTCCCTGTGCAGACATTGCTGGTTACAGAGTGGCACAGAACTGTGCTTTGAAAAATATTTTGCAAATAGAACTACTATGACTTCCACGTATAAGGAATAAATGTCTCGATACCTATCGCTTTCCAGATGGGAAAACTGAAGCTCAAAGAGGTTATTATCTATGTTTAAAGAAGTGCAATTTGCAATGGCTACATAACGGAGTTAAAACACATTTTGCTCCCCAAAGCCCCTTCCCAAACATCATAAGGTCAGGTACATACTGATTAGTCACGTCTTTTGTATCCCAGAATACTTACTAGAAAAATGAAAATATTTATTCTGCATTATTCTGCATAAATGTATAAGGATATAAAAAAGAGTATAAAAGGAGATATAAAGGGTATGCTGAGTCACCCATGAAAATGAGGTAAAATCTCTTACAGGTCTGGTTTGCAATGCCAGGCTTTATCCACTGTACAAACCCATTTGTATCCCAGTTGTTGGCTGAACAAATACAGTAAGAAAATATTTTGATAAAGAATCTTCAATAAAATCTTAAAATAGCATTTCACTTATATTTTCTCAATATATTGTCATAAAAGATCTAAAGCAGGATGTTCCTGTAAACTTTAGCACTTCTATGATGTTTTCACATTTCATCTTCTACAGCTAGCGTGTAAGCTTTGTAAATGTTTAATGAAAGATCAATCCACTCTGTCTCCGGTGCGACGGCAATCCCGTTAGGGGATCACAATTATCACAGCCAGCCTGAACAGTCTGAAACTGCTGTTCCAGTAGAAGCAGAGTGGTGGAAGGACTGTACTCTTCACATGGGTTTTGCTGCTGCTTAGCCAAGCTCTCTCTTTTGTTCTCCCCCAGCAGCACATTTCAATTATGTCAGTGTCTCAACTGGAAGAGCTATTTGTCACCCTATCTCCAGCTGTCAGGGTAACTATCATTTCTGAGTTACAGGCACATTGGAATTACTGACTGTGGGACTGAAAGGGCAGGATATTGCTACAACTATAGATTATTAAAGACCCACAGCTGTTCTGCGGAAAGTCTGGAAATACAGTTTCCTAATAAATAATTCTCTTCCAGTGTGAAAGAGACATCTTTCCTTCTGTTTTTCTTCCCACTGAGGACATCAAAGAATCACCTGTTCACAGAGCATTCACCTGAATTCATCCTTAGAGATTTTTAAAATAATTTAAGTTTTTGTAGGAATTTTTATGATTTGTATGACCACTATTAGTTGTCAAGGCAGGGCTGTAGTTTGTAGAAGTGATGTAAACAAAATGAGTACTTTGCATGGTCATGCTTCAAGCAATTACTGAAAAACACACTCGAAGAATGCAACAACACAACCCAAGTAAGAGCCGAAGTAGAAAAAAACTTCATGCAAATTAAGCCTTCTGTTGTGAGGTTTCCCTCAAATCACACAGGAATAACTGATTGCTTGTAAGGGCAAAGCCATTTGTGAAGGACAACATGTATACTTGCTGTCATAGGACCAACTTTTCCTCTTTCTATGACTTCAAAGAAGAAACAAGTTCATGGTTTCAGGGACAAGTGGCAATTTTTCTTTCTGAGTATTGCTATTTGTAAGAATATACTTCTTTTTTTTTTCTCTCCTCTTCCTGGGTGTGGGATGAAATGATAACTGAGATATCTAAAAGTAGGCTTAGAATCTTAATAATAAAAAAAATATACATACATGTATATCCCTGCTTACTGCTATATCCCTGCTATTATGTCCCTGCTTACTGCAGGGAGGTTGGACTAGATAACCTCCATCGTCCCTTCCAACTCGAAATATTCTATGATGCGATGATTCAATGATTCTGTATGTACTTTTTCTTATTTTTAACCCCATGACAATAAAAATTGCTTTGTATTACTTTTAATTGCACAACTTCTGTGTAATTGACATCTTATTGGTGTCTCTGAGTCAAAATATATGAGATTTGGAAAAATATTTGTCTCAAAAATGATAGTTGATTAAAAATTAATCTTGAATATTTTTAATATCACTGAAACAAACCATTTTATCTGAATATATCAAATCTACTGAAATACTGAAACAGACAGTAAATACTGCGTATTTGAGATTTTCAGTGAAAACAACATTCTTGACTGCATAACTCTAGACTGCAGCTCCACTCTGGCACTTCAGAATAATGCTCCCTGCATACTTCAACATCCATTACATCATCAATCCTTTACGAAATACAATAATTATAATTAACCCTTTAAAATTTCTTTTATTTCATATTCTCTTATCAACTTGTAACAAATCCTTACCCTGCATAAAATCTAATTAAACCTAATTCTTTGGCTGACAGCTCCTTATTTTCCTTCTGTGATAATGTTTCTACACTCTTTTCAGAAACTATTGTGTATAGCACAATCACTGCTACTATTATTAATTTGTGGACTGGGAATAGCCAGCAGACCAAGACTCTTCTATACTAGAGTATGTACAGGCACTGAAGGTGCCCATAAAATGCTTGCAATGCTGCCAAATATTTGCAGTCTAAGTAGGAAATAAGAGATAATAGATGGTCAGCAGAACGGGAATATAGCACGTTATATGACAACATTAGTCAGCATGATAGTTTTACTTAGATTTACAGTGCTGGAGTCACAGAAATAGGTAGATCTCTTGTTCAGTCTCCTTTGCCCCAAATAAAGGGGTTTTTTTCCCTAGCTGAGCAACTGTTCACCTCCCTTTTCTGAACAGTGTTTCGTATTGGAAGCCTGCTGTCATGTACTCCAGAAGCTTGTATTCTCTTGGAAAAAAACAAAATGTCCAGTGTTTCCTAATATGAAGTTTCTTTTCCTTTTTTATCACCTTGCTTTTTTTCAAAAGGATTTAAACAGATTTTTTTGTTGTTGTTTTGTTTTTATCGTTCTCTTGGGGGTGCTATTCTCACTGAAATCTTAGCAGAATTCTGGAAAATGACAGAGCAATTTTGTTGTCATACATAAAATTTTCTTGTTTTATGTAAGAATTTGCCTGGTTTGGAGTGAACCTCCAAGCAGATTTAGCTGGATTTTGAAAAATGCATTCTATTTTACAATATTTCTACTTGCCGAATTGTTTATTTTGTATGCATTTTCTCTTCTTGTAAGCATAGTACCTTGCTTTTTATCGCATTCCATCTTTTTGATTTTCAGCCATTTCTCTGGTTTCTATATATCTTCAACAACAGTTGACATAGCCCTCGTCTTAGTATGGTCTGCACATTTTAGAAATATACTTTCTATTGTCCTACTCAATAATAAAAAAATTTTAAAAGTCTAGGTTCAGGATAATTTCTATAGGATCTCACATATAATGCACCACTAAGACCCTTTGAAAGGGATTCAGATCCTACTCCTACATTACAAATGACTGTAATCACTCTTCCTTTGGAAAGATACACAAAAACTTCATAATTTATTGGGGTTGGAGATGGATACTAATAGATCAAATTACAACATGGAAGACTCCTAACTGATGCACACCACCTAGTTTTTGCACTTCATGATTACTGGGGCTCTAGAGTTTCCATGGCAAAGGAGCAGATTGTGGAAGCCTGGAGTTAGGTCTTATTCTCTGCAAAAATCTTTCCTCTTTCTTTATGTTGTAAAAGTGTCATTTGTATACACAGAATGTTCCAAGAATTCCACTACAAAACCAAAATTTGCATGTTTCCTACATTTCATGATATATATTTTTCTCACAGAAACGAAAGTATACTAAACCAGAGAGAGAACAAACATTAAAAATGACCATGTGGGTGAAAAGTGGTTGATTTGTAACCACTCTAAGTATTTTCACCTTTCATACTTTTGCCTTTTCATTGGCTCAGTAAATTAACTTTAGTATAACATGGATGAAAAGATGTGAGGATATTTTTCCCTGTAATTTCCTTTAATTTCCATAATTGCGTCAGTTTTCATGTGATACAGCAATACTGCACAGAAACAATAATTACAACAAAATAAAGCTTTTTTTTTTTTTTTTTTAAATAAAGCTTGAATTGCTGCAACTCTCTTTCAAGGAAAAATCAGAAAGGAAATGAAATCACTTGCTGTCCCAATTTAGCATTTAAATAGTCTCCATTTGGCAGTGAATTTTGTGATCTTATTGAGGTTACAGAGGTGAAGAAAGTGTTTGTTCCTATCTGGGCAGCTGGTGTTGGGTCAAGTTTCCCTTGAAAGGTTGTCAGTATTCATTACTATGTTAGAGTTGTGGGATACAAGAATGTTTCCTAATTCTTCATATCAAGGACATCTTTTAATCTCATCCACATTCAGACCAAGATGTCTATGCATTCTCCCTGTGCCTTGATTTCCTTGGAGAGGAAATGCAGGCTGGAATTCTGGCTAGGTTTCTGTGTCAGTGTGTATTTCCCTGCAGCTCAGTCACAGCGAGGGAGATGATATCTCAGTGAGGAGCCTTCATGAAGACAAGCTTAGATTATCCCCAAAGAGGGATCAGTATACAGGCTCCACATAACACATCCCTTCTAACTTCCATGAGTATATCTGAGGAAATCCACTGCTCTTGTGGGAGGTCTGCATTTCTTTCTGAATCCTGCTTTTCTACTTTTTCTTGCTTGTATTCAGTGGAGTGAAGCCACTTTTGCTGAAGACTGTCCCTGGATGTGGATCATAGAATCATAGAGTGGTTTGGATTGGAAGGCACCTTAAAGATTATCTAGTGCCACCCCCCTGCCATGGGCAGGGACACCTCCCACTAGCCCAGGTTGCTCAAAGCCTCGTCCAGCCTGGCCAATGTCTGTGACCTCTGCAGGAGAGAAAATTATTCACCACTCTAAGGTGACCTTGTAGTCAAGGGAATTAAATCTCAGCTGCACAGAACTGTCAGGTTTAAGATGAGCAAAAAGCAGGAGTAATCAAGAGGATAATTCTATTCTGTCTGTCTGAGGATTTGTTTTAATCTTATGACACAGTGGTTGAACTCTTGTCAGAAAACCAAGGGAAATGTCTACCTCTGTCTCTTCCTACTTGGTATAGAAGTGATGTATGTGTAGGGGAGATGGGAAGGTTGTGGTTTTGTAGCTTTGGTTGTGTGTGAACAACTTCTTACAAGAAAAGTAAGGTAAGGAGTCTCATGGAAGGGAGATTTCTGTTTTTGTGCTGTTCAGCTCTCTACTCATTTCCTACTCCTAGTTTATTGTCATTTTTGGCAGCTGGTTCCAGGTTCAAGGGTAAAGCAAATTGCGCCACACATATAGTACAGTAACTCACTCCAGCCTTGACCAAGACATGTCAAGAATCACTACTATCTGCACCACAGTGGGTCTAACTCCAAGAAGAAGAACATATCTATGGATGCTAATGGCTGTCTACATTTCATGCTAATGCAGCAATGTGTGTTACAGAACAGCCTTGTACCAAGCCAACTCAACGCACAAGCAGCATAAAGGCAGCATTTAACTTGGGGAAAGAAGATTTTTGACTATCCTGTTATTTTTTCCACTGCTTACATTTTCTGAGACAGGAAGAGCAAGCCCTGGTAGTATCTGTTTGCTGAGTTGGTTGTCAGTGAGAGTATTTATGAATATGCTGATTAGCTTCCTCCTCATATACACACACACACATTTACTCTAGGAACTGACATTAGAGTTCCCTTCACACTGGCCACTAGACAACCATCATCTGATAAAAACGCTTGCTTTGTTGCCCTATTGAACTGTACTCAAGCTGGCAATCCACAGGGGCAACATTTTGTAACTCATCACAGACTCCTACTTGAGAATATTTGTAGCAATGCACTGCCATTGCTCATAACTACAATATAGATTATTTCATTTGTCCTCACACCTCTTTCATTTAGTGTGAAGTATTCTTATATATAAAATACTGGGCTATATTTAACACGTAATCTCGATTTATGAGAAACAGTGCACACTCTGGATATACGCAGGTATTTTTTCATGGCAGCATTGCAATGCTGGTGTGTTCTACAATAGGATGGAAATAATTTCTGGCCAAGACTTTAATAGTAAGGTTAAATTTACTGTGGCCAAAAGAGAATCCCCAGTAATTGCCCAGCATTGCTCCTTACACAAAGAAGTTGGATGAAAATGCCATCACGTCTGTTGGGCATATGGCTTGGAAAGCCAGTTAATCTTGGCTCTGTTTCTATATTTGTACAGCCATGTTGCATTCTCTTTCCTCCTGAGCAACAGTTCTAGGAAAATACTGTAACTTTCATGTAGGCTCTCATTATCTTAAGCTTGGTGTAGAATAGCAGCCAGAGCAATAGGGTCTTAAACACAGTTGCTATACTGTGGCTGTTAATCAGAAATTATTAGCTAATGAACCTCAAATTGAAATATACCTAGAAGATATTTTCATTAATTTTAATTCATTAATTATGCCTCTTCTTTATTGTAACTGGCCTGCATAGCTTACACTGCCTCCCAAATATGTTAAAACTCCTGTTCCATGATTAAGAGAGAAAAGAAGAAGAAGAAGAAGAAGAAGAAGGAGAAGACAAGAAGGAGAAGAAAAGAGATGAGGAGAAGAGGAGAGAGAAGAGAGGAGAGGAGAGGAGAGGAGAGGAGAGGAGGG
>NW_010115779.1:25727-66213 GCF_000699245.1 Pterocles gutturalis | reverse complement strand
GGAGAGGAGAGGAGAGGAGAGGAGAGGAGAGGAGAGGAGAGGAGAGGAGAAGAGTCTTCTGATCCTGTCAAGCTGACCAGCCCTGAACCAGCATTATGGCTGCACTCGTGTGGCACTTCACCCACATTAAGAGGTTGCCATTTCTGATGATGATGCTGTTAGCTCAAGCACGGTGATGAAGCTATAAATACAGATATGGTGACACAGAACCAGCTTTTGCTCATCTGTGTTAGTATTAAGGTACAATAACCCTGAGCATAGCTAAATGCTTGTGAGGCTATGCCATGCATTGCTTCTCTTGGATGTTTATAAAATATGTCCCTCTTCTGCAGTTCTTGTTCCAGCCTCTGTCAGGTGCATGAAGTCTCACTCCTTCCCAATCTGTGTCAGTACTCATGGTCTAAAAAATAAAATCTATGGTCTATATGATAATTACATGATATTATAAATAATATTTTATCTCCTGCTAGTGCTTATATCTCATTTGAAATTTTCCATAATCACTTTTATTTTTCTCTCTCAGACCTATTCTACAAAGGTGCTGTGAGGATAATTAAATGAATGTGGAAGCACAGAAATTTTATAATAATGCAGTCTCAAAACATATTTTCTAGAATAGTATAATACAAAACAAAGCTTCATTCTATCTGAAACTTCTTTAAAAGGCTCATATTTGGGCACTGTAGAGGGATTAAGTACCTTATTCAGCATTTTTTTTTTTGTGTTCCTGGGCTTCAGAATCAATCTAACTTCTTTAAAAGGCTCATATTTGGGCACTGTAGAGGGATTAAGTACCTTATTCAGCATTTTTTTTTGTGTTCCTGGGCTTCATAATCAATCTAGTTGCATATAAATTCTCCAATATATGTATTATGAGGTGTATTACAAGCTGACCTACCCAGTTTTATACAAATCCTAGAGTCCTGGAAGTTTTGTTTCCAAGTTTGTTTCCCTACCTTCCATAGTGTCTACATCCATGTCACTCAAGAAAGACTGAAAGTAACATTAAATGTAACAGGTACGTTGGCTTTATTCTTTCAGAGAATACACTTAACGCTTAATGGTTTCTGTTGCAGAAACTAGTAACTCCCATTCAACACTTTTATTTAGTTAAGAGAATTAGAAAGCTCTGTGTTTGTAATCTGGAACTATATTGACAAGTTTATTGCCCTGATTCTCTGTTCAACTCACCATTGTAATTCCAGGGGTTCTTTAGACATAATTGCAATTTACGCTGCTGGAAAAAAGATTAACACCAGGATCATTTTTAATAAACCAAAGCTCCAAATTTATTTCGGGATTAATACAAATAGTTGTGATAAAACATAAGGACCCTTTCTTGCGGTAGAAAATAAAATTGAGACTTTTTTATACGGTGAATAGGAGTCCATGGCTTTATTTTTTGTTTGCAGGTAGAGTTCTGAGCATTTCCAGGGAGAAAACATTTAGATAGGAGGATAACATTTACATGTGGAGAAGATCAGCAGCACATTCCCCCAAGAGCTAAGCAATAAACAGACAAATAACACATCAAAATATTTTCAGAAAATATTTTGGTTTACATTCTACTGCTTTCAACAATTGCTACAAACAGCAATGGCATAGTTGTTCTATTTCACAAAATCAAAAGAGCATTTAGGCTGTGAGATTTACACTCAAGCCAGAGTCAGCCCAGAGTGTTGGTAGAAACAACTGCCTTTACAAATTCAAGTGCAGGTTAAGTAACTGCCATCGATCAGTGCTGTAAATAGTACTTCTGGCACACACTCCGCAAAAGTGGTGTAGAAGTAAATGGGAGACAAAAAGTCTTTATTTGGAAGGATAAACTTATAAATTGTGTAGAAAACCAGCCAAATAATCTACATTGTAGAAGATCATTTAAGTTTATACAACTTTCTTACCGGAAAAGGAACAATTCTAGACATTATATATAACTTAGGTAGATAAGGC
Source organism: Pterocles gutturalis (assembly GCF_000699245.1). Classification (NCBI taxonomy): domain Eukaryota; kingdom Metazoa; phylum Chordata; class Aves; order Pterocliformes; family Pteroclidae; genus Pterocles; species Pterocles gutturalis. The sequence goes on along the minus strand of NW_010115779.1, from coordinate 64,263 downwards.
TTTGGATCGGTATTTGTTTGAGAATATATTCAAGAATATATTGAGAGTATACATTTTGTTTGAGGCCAATCATTTAAGGTACCTTTTCCTAGTTCCAGTCAGGCAGGAGCAACATCAGCCTTTGGTTTGAGTAGAAGGGAATTTGTTTTTTCGTGGCACCGAGCCTAAGCCAATACTGAGCATCACTAACATCCCAGAAACAAACAAACACTTTTCAAAGGGTTTAAGAGCCTGCCACGCTAGCCAGGTCATAAAGCTTTTTGGTCTGCTCAGATCATGGGACAGAAGGAGGTCGTGCCTGCTCACAGTGCTCTGTACCCTTAGCCTTACTGTGCCTCAGTTTTCCAAATGAGTAATAGCTTGAATAAGAAGCAGTGCCTTTAAATGTTAAATTCTTTATCACAGTTATCACAATTATTGGGTTTGTTTGTATGTCTCTTTACTTGCCAGTGCAGGAGTTCAGTTTTGTATGTCTGAAACAAAAATTCTAAAAATAGTAATAAAAGACATTTCAAAGACTTTGAGACTATGAACTGTAGCACATAATGATAACGAATTTTAGCAGTTTGTGTTTCACCTGTGATTCATCTGGGAGTAGCCACCAATATCGATCCAATGAATCCTCTCTTCTGTTTTATTTTCTCCGACAGATCTTTATGCCAGTTCAGTCTTCACAAACTGTGTTTTCTTGTGTTGACTGATGCACTACAACACACAGATTCAGCTTTCTTCCTTATCTTTACAAGAAATCTGGTTCCATTCTTTTTATTTTAGTCAGGACAGGAAGACAAGGAAGAAGGCTCTGATTTTCTTGCTGATTTTGAAGCAGTGTCAGGTACAATGAAATCTGTGAAGTCCTTTCTCAGTGAGAGCCCCAGAGATTTCTGAGTTTTATTTTCTTATAAAATTCCAGAGTCATTAGGGTTTGTTCATGTACTGTCAACTACAGGAACAGGACTGTGATATCTGTTGGCTCCTAATGTTAGACAAAAAGACTGTAAATATACCTTTCTGCTTCTCTTTCTCATAACTCTTTTGCTTTTTGTATCAAAACCTCTTCTCCAAGGCGGACTTCTCTGTTTTAAAGGTTAACTGCTGTTTTAGTTATAGGTAACATATTTGCTTCTCTGAAAATGTTCTGGGAAACAGAATGAAGGTGATCGGTGTGTTGTGGAAAACCCAGGAAACGGGTTTTACACCACATTTACAAAATTTAGGTCCATACCTTTTCATCACATTTAATTTCAGACAACATTGTCTTTCATAATGGTTGAAAACAAATGGAAAGAAATGCAAGAATCTTCAAATCAGAGGAATTGTTTGGGTTTCATTAGTCTTCTGCAAGTCTAAGCAAAAGCACCATTTTATAAACACTGTTGTCTAGATAATAAAGTATTCCTATGGGCAGATGTGAACAGGGAAAAGGACACAGAAGACTGTAGAAGGTCTGGATTAGTCAGAGCAATGCAGGTACAAGGTGTTAGAAGCTTTCTTGATACTGTCGAAGGGAGAATAAATAATCTTATCCCTCTTGGACATGTGACAAACCATGAAATCAGTACTGAACTTCTTGCAGGGAAGAATAAATATATAACTTTCTGTAATTAATTGGATGGACTCCAAAAGAGCTACCATCTTACCTAGCAGGCTGTAAATCCATATCATTATTGTCATTAACACAGGAAAGAATACCTGCTGGCCAGAGGACATCTAAATAGTCAAACCCCAGAAATATAAAAAAACTGCAAAATCTATGTTCTGCTTACTCAGACTGTAAGAAACACCTCCCAAGTATTCCAGTTACTCTCCATTTCAGATATAGTAGGGGTAAGAGTAAATTTTACTAGGAATTCTCTCTTTCCTCACTGCTCTCTGTGAATAATTATTATAATAGGCAGAGCTAGTGCATTAGTTCCTGGGAATGTAATCCTTCTCATAAAATCCTGTGCACGCTGGCGCAGTTTTACAAGCTAACTCACCATTTCCTTACCATTCGATGGACAACTCACACCAACACATTTCGGTTCAGAAGTGTTTGTAGTCCAGCTGTTCCGCTTGTTTATCTTTTGTGCATATTCCCAATAGGTGCATTTCTTCATACGGTTATTGTGTACTGCTGGGGTGCTTGAGCTGCTTCGGAGGCAGAAGGTAAATAAGATTAAGTCCCAAAGAGTTTTTGTGCAAGTACCTTTGCATGAATATAGGTACAGCTTAATATGTGAACACTGAGATTGTGAATGAATGTTCACAAGGGTGTTCGGAAGCAAAACAAGACACAGAAATAATTCCCTCCCAGATTTCATTAGAGGAGGAATTTTTAGGTACACGTGTTAGAGAGGCTAAATATTTAGGAAAGTCACCTTTCTTCCTCTTGCTCAATAAACCCTTCTCTGTTTGTGAAAGGTGAAATGTTTTAAATCATTGACGTTGCAGTAGCTGCGAAAAGAATTTTACTATGAGTGGTGATAAAAAGAACTACATTTGAGTACATTCTAGGTATATAATGTATATATTTGTTTTTAAACTTTGTTAATAGATTTCAGCATAGCTCATATGCATAATGCAAGAAGATAGTGATACTAATGAATTCTAGTTCTGGAAGTAGAATTTCCAGTGCTAGGAAACTGATAAGATGAAAAAGGCATAGAAAGGCAAAATATTACTAGGTTGTTTCAAAGGAATAGTATATTAAGATGAAAAGAAATCCTAATGATAGTGCTTATTCATTATAAGGTGAAAACAGTATAAATATAAGCAATAACATGGAAAAGATAGATGTGTTCAGTAAACATTTCTGGTTTGATTTTGAGAAAATGCCAGACAATTATGACAATCTGGTTAATGAAGAAATACTTTCCATTTCAGCTGTGGGAAATGTGTTTAAGAGGAGCTTATTATATCTTGATTTTTTTTCTTTTTAATCGCCATGTCTGGATAATTGACAATTTTAAGAGACATAGATAGGTTTTATTCTATACTATCAGTCCTGCTTCTTCTCCTCATCAAGGGAAGCTGTTATGTTTACTTTGCCCATATTGCAGTGTTTGTCCCTGTTATCATGTTTCTATGCAAAGGCAGATATTTGCAGAAGGCTGCTTAGTCAATATAGGACTAATTCCCTTCTTCACCTTGAATAGTGAAAAACAACTGCAACAAATGTTTAGTAAAGGTTGTGGCAGATTCTCCATCACTTACCTCATTTTAGTAAACATTGGAAGTTCTATAAGCTGTGCTGGTGTTGAGAATTTTTTCACTTGACAGTCTGTGAATAAGACAGCCTTGGTTATAACCAAATTCTGATTCTCTCCACGTCTGGGTGAATCTTCTCCTTTAAAGCCAATTTTTCTTTTTTTTTTTTTTTTCTTCTGCCAGCAAATATTTTCCATCCTTACCTGTTAATGTTGTAGAACTGCTGCTAGGTAGCTGCAAGGTAACAGGTTATTGTTGCTATGGGATCTTCTTTTATAAATCTGTCGGAACACCGTGTAGTTCGGGCTGAGTGGTGTATGTACAATCCACTGTGAGTGTGTCTCTTATAGGGGAATTCAATTAGCCTGTGTACAATTTCCCCTAACAGCTATAGCTATACATAGCTTTTGCATTGAAGGGTGTGCAGAGAAAATGTGGTTTATCGTGTTGTGACCCACATCAGAGCCAGACAGTTGAGCTTGTCTTTGGTTTGTGTTGGTGCCGCTGGCAGCTTACACGAGCCCCAGTCCAGATCAGTGTGTGATGCTAATAATGAGCATTAAAATGTTTCATTAACCTTTTTCTTCTGAAATTTAATATGATAGTAGTTTAATTTTATATCATCTTGGCCTTACTCAAGCTATGGCCTCAGGCATTAAGAAATCCTCAGGCTTTTAAAGAAAGTAGGTGGAGAAAACCTCCATATATTCTCCCATTGAGCTGTTGTGCCAACAGATTAACTTGCAGCTGTGGGTGAAACATTGGCTTCAGTATTCCACGGTCATTCCAGCCCATTTGAAACAGTCACTGTCTCACCATCCAAGAGTGGAGCTGTCTCATTTAGAAAACATTACGAGAAAGGAACACAGAAGAGTGCTGTAGTATTAAAAATGATGTGAAGTTTGTTTTATGAAAGTGCTTTCCAAATTATGCCACTCCACTATTCATTAACATTTATGCTTACTGGTACTAATATTGTTTCATAAAACTCCTGAGTTATAATGAAGTCTAACATTGCTAATTTTGCCTGGGCTCCTTTTTGTGTGTGGCTGACCTTAGGAGACACCATTGTGGTTAAGAAGAATCCATCAGACTCACTGTAAATCACTTCATAGGCTCAGACTTAATCATCTGCAATAGCAGAGATTATATTCCCATTTAAAATCTTCCGCACACTACAATTTTAGAGTATAATGGCTTTTTTTTCCCTTATTTCCTTCAACTACATGTTTTATATAGAGCCTCCCCTATATCTCATCATATCATATAATTTTAAAGGCTGAGAGTGGATAGAGAGCAGCCTTGAAGAGAAGGACTTGGGGGTGTTGGTTGATGAGGAGCTGAACATGATCCGGCAGTGTGCGCTGGCAGCCCAGAAAGCCAACCGTGTCCTGGGGGCATCACCAGCAGCGTGACCAGCAGGTCTAGGGAGGGGATTGTCCCCCTCTATTCCACTCTCATGAGACCCCCCCCTGCAGTGCTGCATCCAGCTCTGGGGTCCTCAGCACAGGACAGACATGGACCTGTTGGAGTGGGACCATGACGATGGTCAGAGGGCTGGAGCACCTCCAGTATGAGGACAGGCTGAGAGAGCTGGGGTTGTTCAGCCTGGAGAAGGCTCCAGGGGGACCTTAGAGCAGCTTCCAGTGCTGAAAGGGGGCTACAGGAGAGATGGGGAGGGACTCTTCATCAGGGGGTGCAGGCATAGGATGAGAGGTAATGGTTTTAAGCTGAAAGAGGGGAGATTTAGATTAGATATTAGGAAGGAATGTTTTCCTGTGCAGGTGGTGAGGCAGTGGCCCACGTTGCCCAGAGAAGCTGTGGATGCCCCATCCCTGGAGGGGTTCAAGGCCAGGCTGGATGAGGCTTTGAGCAACCTGGGCTAGTGGGAGGTGTCCCTGCCCATGGCAGGGGGGTTGCAACTCGATGATCTTTAAGGTCCCTTCCCACCCAAACCATTCTACAATTCTATGTTTCTATGAAATGAATGCAGTGGTAGAATAAAATATATCATTTATAGACACATTTGAAAAGAAGGCTATGGCTTGAAATTCAGAAAAGACATTGACAGTCCTTGTTGGCCTGCTGCCCTAGAATTACTTTCAGATCCACTTGCAATTTAAGCTTCTTTCAAGATGAAAACATGTCCACAACTTGTACAATACTAAGGGGTGTTTCATGTCAGAATATTATTCTTAGATTAAACATCACTCTGAATGTCATAGGATAGCAACACAAATAAGAAATAGGAGAAAGCAATAAAAGAAATAGTGTTGAAGTAAAAATGGTATTTTAAACTATGCTTGCCTTGATCCGACACTGACTCCCTGACTGATTTTCTTCAATCTGACTTTCTCTAGGCAAAACAAATGGCAGGGGACCCCATTCAGCAGACAGGGGCTGTGGCATGCATGCAGTACAGCTGGTCAGAACTGGCAATACTGGGCTTCAGGGCTCTCGTGTGTGTGTTAGCCAACCAGCCAGGAAACAGATTTTTGGTAGGACATATGAATCCGGGGTTCTGATCTGTAGGAAGATGGAGAGAATGCTGCCCATGGCTTCTGGCACTACTTATGACAATAATGCAGTTCCATTGCAGGCTTCATCCTAGGAACCAGACTGACTTATTTCCTCTGTCATGTACAAGCCCAGGAACTCAAAGCTGTCATCCTTCTCAACAATAGGTTTGGCCCTGAGCATGAAAGAACTCTATCCAATGGTTAACATATTGTTCATGCTGGAAATAGATGGGCAGCACAGGGGGTACCACCTGCTATTAAATCTTATCTTCTTGATAGAACAAGGACAGCTGCTAGTGTTGGCTCTTACACAGTAGAAGAAGAGGAAGAGGAGGAAAGAATAAGCTTCTAATATCTCTAGTGTTTGCATTCAGTGCATAATTGGTTTTCTTGACCAGCAGCCAGCACTGACGCTATGCTATTCTGTAGGAGCTGTTCTTCTGATGAATGATACTCCACTGACTTTGGAAGGTAGTGCTTTCTCTACTAAGAAGATTGTTAACTCTGTCCAGTTTGCTGGCCTGCCTTTGGCAGTGGATGAGGAACATGATTTTCAAAGGAGAAAAATGTACATTTGGTACAAAAATTATTGAAAGCTGGAGAGTTTGTGTTAGAGAGAATGACTGTAAGACAAGCAGGTTAATAAAGTTTGAGCTTTATTGTGTGACAAGAGAGGGGAGAAGGAAACAGGAGAGAATATGCTGTTGCTTGCAAGGTGAAGTCAAGAAAAGAAAGGCAACTTATATGTGTAGGTAAATAAATATACAAGTCATGTCAAAGGAACATAAGGATATGGTTCTACTTAATGAAATTTCTGAAAACAGAAATTAGATCTAAATTCAGGATAGCAGTTACTAGTACCCAGAAAGTGTTTGTGAAAGCCTCACTCAACATTCTAGAAATAACATAACTCTGAACTCCAGCCCAGATTTCCCTGCTCCTAAACTTGCTCTTATAAACGCAGTTACTTCTGAAGTCTGACATCTTTACTCAGGTTTCCTGTTGGAGAAGCTGTTAGTCACTTCTTGCTTGTCCGCACGTAGGTATCGCTGCTCCCACAGCCAGGCAGCTCTCTTTTGGGGTCCTGTGTCCCTCATCAGAGGTTATGGTTGCGCTTGTCTCTCCCAGAGGGTTTAGGTCTTCATCTCTCCATATTCCAAAAGACTTCAGGAAAATATGAAGGCTGGTTTGTAAGTTCTTTAAAAGCTTCAGCTCAGTCTGTGGCAGGGTTATAAAACTGTTGTATTTTTTAGAAAAAATCACCTTCCATATTCTCCTCTCTCTGTTTCCTCCTCGTTACTAGTTTTCCTCTTTCAGGAAATCATTTGCCACTTTTGGAGAAGAGGTACAAGATGTATCATCTAATACCACAGTTCACAAAGAAAGACAAAAGAAGGCAATCAGCTTAGCCCAAGGTTAAGAGGAGATTCAGACAAGAGCCCTAATTCATTACCTAGAACGTACCTAATATTTAGAAAAAAATTGAGTCTGCCTAACATGGATTAAAAGTTGGCAATGTTCAAACTGAAAATAAAATGCACTCCCTGTAGTTAAACACTACAACAGATTGTTGGGGAAATTCTGAGAAATCTTCACCATCAGCTTTTAAGTCGGGATGAGATGTTTCTTCTTCAGTCACAGACTTGCTGACATAGGCAGCAAGAGCCATTTGGTGATAGTCCTTTACCTGCATTAAAAAAGGGGCCAGAGGAGGCGATTACAGTGGTCTTCTCTGTCCTTAAAAGCTCTGACAATGAAAATTGAATGAAGGGTAGCAGCAAACTAGCTTTTGTAAGAATTGCAAGTTTTCTGTTATTCTTCTTTTGAACTTTAGTTTTGATTCAAAAAATTAGTCAGCAAGTTTAGAAGAAAAGATTTCATCAAAGTATAAAATGAATATTTTACATTATAAAGCTTGTATTATTTTCTTGCTGTCAAAACAATTCTGTCTTTATTGTCTGTTCAGGAACTACAATTGACATATATTTTCTCTTGTATTCAAATGAAAAAAAAAAACAAACCCTCTCAAATATGCCCAGAAAGCACAGAACATAAATAAAACCCCATTTTTCTTATTTCTTTTTTTCATTCACTTGAAAAATATGTTTACAGTGCATGGTAATTCACTGGTTTTAGTGCCTGCATTAATGTGGTCAATATTCCCAATGAATAATTTTTCAATTTAGAGACAAAAAATGTTCGTGTGTAATTTTTCTCATCTCTTTCTAGAAACACGCAGTAGTTCTATAAAGGCTGAAAAAAAAGAGGTTATTGGTTTTATAGCTTCTTAAAAGGAAGGTAAATTTGTGAGCGAAATCTTTAAATACTGACAACTAAACTGAAAAAACCCCACACCTATCAAATAGCGATTTCCAAATACTAATTTAGACACATTGGTGATGTGCAGCGTCTTTAAGAAACTGTGAGGATCTGTTTAGTCTCACTAGTAAATTCCATTAATTTTCAGGTAAATTACATAAAGCTCTTTCTACTATAATTCTTCTGATTTGTTTTTGATTAAAAAAAATGGCATTTGCAAGAATGTGTCTGAAAACAAAGACAGTTCATAGGAGCTACATCAAATTGTCACCTATTAAGTGTGTAAATCTAAGCCAGACTGGAGATAAAACAGTTTGGATCTGCAAGAGAAATAAGACAATGCTGGAAAGCAGAAGCACCATACAAGAATGTATTTATCTGGGTTCCACTAATAGTTGTGGACTTAAAAGTACTAAAAAATATTGATTAGGTATTACGTAGCTCATCCTAGTCATTCAGCTGCAGGCAGCTGCTTTGTTTCAGATAAACCCTCCAATGTTATTTGCTCTCTGCATCCTTGCTTTTTGCCTTCCGTGTTAATTTTGTAAATGAATGTTGTACTGTATTTAGCTGGGATCTCCAGTAGGATCTTTCAAGCTCTCTAAAAAATCCTAATTGACATAAAAAAAATCTTAATTGACATAGCTATACGAATGACTCGACAAAGTGGGAGGTAAACCACACTTCACAGGTTGCCTTGCACTTAATTCTCACGGTATTTGAGCCTGTAACTAAAACAGCTGTGGATGTACCTTGCAAAAGCAAAGTTACTGCAAATGCTGTGTCTCTTGGATAGATTTTGAGGACAATGAGTCATTCTACTAATAACGCTATCTGGTATCTTAATTGGTAACTAAATGAATAAAAGATGTGTTTATTGCTGTGTAATTGACTTGTTTGTTTTCCCTCCTATCATTGATTTATTTTGGAGAGGGGAAGGGAACAAGTCTTTGAGTTAATTTATATCCCTCCTAAAACTGAAAGGTTATCTGTTTTTAGGAATTGGACCTGTTGTCTGTGCATTTCCTTAAAATGGAGGCGTAAATACAGAAAACTGGAAATATCATAATAAGGTCAAATGTGGTGGGATAGTGTTTCTCTGAATTGTTCAAATTAACCAGCTGTTTACCTAAGTGACTTATAATCCAAAAGCAAAGAACGTGGCCTCTTTCTTGAAATGTTTTTAAAATTTGCCTTGTGCTGATCAAACACTTGCTACACTAGGTCCAAATTTTGGGGAATTATTCATTTAGTTTCAGTTTCTAGTAAATCTGGTTGCTCCAGGACTGCATTCATATCAGAGGCTAAACACAAACAATAGGAAAAGCAGGATCCTAGGTAGCTTATTTTTTATTTATTTTTTTCCGGACAATGATTTTATTATGGAGTACTGTCTCCACTTCTAATAAATAACACTCGTTTCTTGTCCTATGCCTATAGCACACGACAGAGCATCACTGTCAAGGTCAATACCCAGTTAGTCGCCCCCAGCTAGTCAACAGAGCAGAGTAGTTTGCAAATGAAGAACATTTGTCTGAATGACATATTTCTGAATGAGAATTGCTTTGTTTTGCAGAGAATTTGGCCGCTGGAAAGTAAACAACCTCGCTGTTGAAAGAAGAAATTTCCTTGGCTCCCCACTGCCACTTGCCCCTGAATTCTTCCGTAACATAAGGCTACTCGGACGCCGCCCAACCCTTCAACAGATCACAGAAAACCTTATAAAGAAATATGGGACACATTTCCTACTATCAGCTACCTTGGGAGGTAGGCTTAACACGTGGAAATATTGTGCGTGAGTTCGGCGGGACTGAACTAAAATTGTGGGTTTCTCGGTAAAACTGCAGTATGCCCTTCTTTGCTTTATTGATTCAGTGACAATAATTTCAGGGACAAAAATATAAGAAATCCCGTTGCTAAGACTGAGGTACTTTTACCAAATTCCTGGTGTACATGCTCCTGGTCTGTGAAGATGTGTCTCTGCACTAAGAGGTCATTAAGGAGAGTGACTTTTTTTTTTTTTTTTGTTAGAGGTCCTTAAAACTATTTACTTAATAACAGATTACACGGGTATCTGGATCCATTACAGTACTGCAGAGATGAAACACAAAAACCAGTAACTTTTCCAACAAATCTTTTCAGCTAAGAGACTTTAAACTACTTTGACAGATGGGAAGTCCCTATATTGTCACCTACCTTTTTTAGAAATAGCCTTCGCTTAACCAGTGGGACTAAAAGTTTCCAAATGGTATGACAAGGCTTTGCCATGTGATTCCTATTAACTTAATGGAATCTGCATCTCTAAATCCCCACAGACTAATTTGGAAGAGGTGGCCTGATGTATAATTGGGATCCAGTCACCAAATGGATTGAAGAAATCCAGTGAAGAGGCCTAATGTTCAAGAGAAAGCATAAATTGTTCTGAATGAAAGATAATTAGTGCCTGCAATTACCCATCTAGGCATCGCAAAATGAACTGACATTTTAGAAATGCAGTTTTATCCTTTGGTGGGTGATTATATTAAAGATAATTCTGGTGATTGAGTATCCTTCCAGCAGGACAGTCTTGTCAAAATCCTTTATTCACCTGAGGAATGGTTCTCTTTAATACATTTCATAACTGAATTCTAACCATATATTAAGTAAATGACAGCTTTCTTATTCTCTTTTGGCTGATATCTGAGATCTATGACAACTGAAATGGCTCACAGTTGCTCCCTTTTGGAAAAGGCCATTCTAGAAACAAGGTGAACTTCTGTCTTACTGTGGTTATTAAAAAAAATAAAAAACTAATTCCTATAATTATTTTGGGAACTAGTGCTTCTACAGCAAATCCATCACCATTAGAATTTTAAGAACAAATGTGTTGACCAGTAATTTGGAATAAAATTCCCAGAATTTCTTTTAATTATTCAGCACATTTCTTCCATGCAAAAAATACACTTTTTAATTACGATGTATTTTCTTGTGTATACAGCACATAACACATCTGAACAGTAAAACTAACTGTAGAAGAGAAAGACAATGTTTCTCAATATATAAAGCGTAATACTTAAAGATTTGGCTGCAGCATGTATCTTGATGCAAGGTTTATCCAACAGTAAAAATTCTTTTTGGTATTATTAGCTAATTATTAACTAGCATAACCTTCAGTATTAACAGCCATATGATGAAATTCATTTTCAGGTTGAAATTGGAGCTAACAACTTGGAGAAAACAGTCTAACACAAACATAGCTGCTCTTAAAAAGTGCAAAGCATCAGTATCACACCAATCACAAAAGATTTATAGATTTGACACCTTTTACAAAGCATGGCCCTAAGGAAAACCAAAAACTTCAGGGTAGTTCTTTTGAAGATATCTGAAAAAATTGTAGCTTAAATATTCAGTATTCTCCCCAAAGCATGAGGAGCCAATGGCATCCTGGGGTGTATCAGAAAGGGGGTGGTCAGTAGGTCAAGAGAGGTTCTCCTCCCCCTCTACTCTGCCCTGGTGAGACCGCATCTGGAATATTGTGTCCAGTTCTGGGCCCCTCAGTTCAAGAGGGACAGGGAACTGCTGGAGAGAGTCCAGCGCAGAGCCACAAAGATGATGAAGGGAATGGAGCATCTCCCTGCTGAGGAAAGGCTGAGGGAGCTGGGTCTCTTTAGCCTGGAAAAGAGGAGACTGAGGGGTGACCTAATTAATGTTTATAAATACGTGAAGGGAGGATGGAGCCAGGCTCTTCTCTGTGACATCCAGTGACAGGACAAGGGGCAATGGGTTCAAGCTGGAACACAGGAGGTTCCACTTGAATATGAGGAAAAACTTCTTTACAGTGAGGGTGACAGAGCACTGGAACAGGCTGCCCAGAGAGGCTGTGGAGTCTCCTTCTCTGGAGACATTCAAAGCCCGCCTGGATGCGTTCCTGTGTGATCTGATCTGGGTGTTCCTGCTCCGGCAGGGGGATTGGACTAGATGATCTTTCGAGGTCCCTTCCAATCTCTAACATTCTGTGATTCTGTGATTCTGTGATTTGCTAGAGAGAAACTGGGATAGGGTACCCTTTGCTAATCCCTCTCCAGACCACCTCACAAAGTCCCTAAAATGCAGTAACTGCCACATACTTGCAAAAATTTTCCACTCGTAGCGAAATGGTGTTGACTTCTGGGCTCTGTCAATGCATTATAAAGCCAAAAGGAGTTTCTGTATTAATTTTGATGGGTTTTGATTTAGGTCCCTAGCTTCAATTTTTAGGCATGATTTCAGGCACACCTGCTCCCTTCATTTTCATTGGATGGGTGCTGAATATTTCAAAAAATTGGTTCAATTAAAATAATTGTGGGGAATTAGTCATTTCTAAGAATGCTTTCATGAGGTAGCTAATAACCCTATACTTTCCTGTATGTGTTAGTTCTCATTTTTGGGCTAGATCGAATGGGGATTCCCAGAGATGCTTGTCCACACTTTATTAACATGTAATTAGATTTTTTTCTTTCAGTAATGTATTCCTACTTTCCCTTTAATTACAAGGTTTTTTTATTCTGAAAGCTTTGTAATTTACATAGCTTTTTAAAAGCAAAAGACCAAACCGAGTGTGTGTAGTACTTTTATTTAATGAATCCCCAATCATCTGTATTCATGGGCATAAAGGAAAGCTTGGCAAACGAACAGCCTTGTGGTAAGATTTATGTGCCTCTGTGACCATTTGGCTTGCATGAATATCCCTTTTTGACTATAAAGGGAACTCTTACACATCGTTGTTTGTGATACGTTCCCAAGTCTTTATTCACAAACACAGAAATATACTCCTTGAGGGCCTTCTGAAATGAGAACTTAGGGAAGTTCGATTTTTTTCTTCCTCATTCTTACAAGAGAATGTGGAAAATGACATTTCTCACTGCTTCTAATTCTTATGGAAATTTTATCCTCTTGTGACATAAGTCACATGTCCATAATGAGAAAGCTGCCTGACAGAAAGGACCCCATGTAATCCCCTATGTTTGCACAACAAGCGCTGGATTGGGCAGTGGGATCACGGGTGAGCTCCTGAGCCTGTCCTCCCTCTGCATTGACTGTCTGCGGCGTCAAGTCTTCAGAGAAAGGAGAGCTGTGGCTGCTGGTTTTTGTTAAATTTTGTGTGCTCATGGGGTGCTGTGCTAGGCCGGGCCATCGCTAGGGGGTGATGAGGTTTCCCCCACTCCCCTAGGACAACACATATCCTGTTTACATTAGCAAAATTGTAAATTGACACACCCCAGCCAACACTGACCGGAACAGCTTTACGGGGAAGACATGAGAGGACTTGGACAAGGGAATTCTGTCCTTGAAGATGAGAGAGGACTCTACAGGAGAAGTCCCCAAGCATCTCATTTAATTAGACTTGCTTAGAGCAGGGGATTGGACTAGATGAAGTCTCTTCAAGCCTAAATTATTTTCTGACTTTGTGAAAGCAAGTTATTTCTAAATTCTTTATCAGCTTTCAACTAGCAGTTCAAAAAGCAGAGATTCTCCTTTGAAGGAGAGACAATACACGGCATTATTTTTTCTCCTTTTGTTCTGCATTTATACTTTTCTCTTTTCCTTGCATACAACATGATGCAAGGAAGGCCCACCTTGCTGAATATACAAGAGTATTAGCTGCTGTACGCTTTAATGGTTTACAAAAAACAGCGTGCAGCAGTGAGATTCAGAACCGGAAGTTCTTGTGAGGCCTGGGGCACTGCTGTGAAATAAGTGTCGGAGGATGAAAATATCAGTGGGTCCCACTGTAAAAGGCATTTATTTTAAAGCTCTTCAGCTCTTCTTGCATATGTAAAGGCTGCTCAGCAAACCAATAGACTTGGTGGTGAGGAAAGTAGACGTAACTAATGTACTACAATGAAGAGACAGGCCCTTGTTCCAGGCATTTGCGCGAGGTGAGTCCGATGCAGGTGCTTTGCGAGGTGAAGATGGTGGACTTTGCAAACCAGTCCTCCTTGCATCTGGAAGCGTGGTCAGTGTTCTGAATAAACACATTTACAGGAGGTTGCAAGGGCTTCTTGTGGAACTAAAAGCCTTTTAGGCAATCGGCTAAATGGTAATCTCAAACGTTTGAGGCTGATTTATTTTTTGCTGTTATTGTCCGTCATAATTGCTCAAAGTGTTAATTACCAGACCATCAATGCATTCACCTCTCTGGGTCAGGAAATATCCCTTGATAACGTTGAAGGCTTTGAGAATCCAAAGGAAAAAAAAAAGGTAGTTTTGCCTTTACAGCAGACAGTCTTAACGGGCATAAGCAGTTTAACCCTAACCTCTTGCCATTCTCCTCTCCACTGATTACAGTTCTGCAAATGTGTTTCCTAGTTACACCTTTGCTACTGTACACGCTGAATAAAGGGGGACAGATTTTCTGCCCCTGATTAATATTCCTCTTGAGCAGTATATTACTCTTGTACAGAGATGGGAGAAATTGTCAGGCGGTGTAAGCCAGTGAATGTCAATGAATTCTGAAGGATTTATGATCATTTACACTAACTACAGATATGACCTTTGTTTTCTATGACACTTCTTTCAAGGGAAGATACAAAGCATTGGCAAATAGGGGAGGGAGAGTCCAGTCCTAAATGACTGATGTGGGAAAGAAACTTGAAAATTTAGCATCAGACTTGTAAATGCAATCCCCCAGGCATGTAAATTTTCAAACATTTAATATTGTGGACACTAAGGGGAAGAAAGAAATTCAAAAATGTATTGTTTTTCTTCTCTCTCTCCATCTACTCAATGAAGACGAACTTCAAATCCTAAACCAGATGGTATGTACGGACTTAAGATGCACTGTTATTCACCTGAACCACAGAAATTACTCCACATCTGGCCTAGCATTAATTTATATATTTTTTGAACCTGTGCACTTTCATCAGCATCTGCTTAAGTTTGGGAGAATGACCTGATAAAGCCCTAATGGTACATTCTATGATCCATACATTAATAGCTTTTCTACCAGCGTTAAAATATTTTTTATAACAAAGGCATAACCATTTTTTTTTTTTACTTTGTACTATAATGTGTTGCCGCTACTGTAGCTGAGGTATTCTATTTAATCAGAAACTTTTGAGGAGTTCAGAGGCCAAAGACCTTTATGCCTTTGCAAGGTACATACACGTGTATGAAGGCAGAGCTCTAAGTAGGTAACTCTGGATGATGCTCAGATATATCTGCCTTTGAGGGTTATCCTTTTATTACTGTTTCCTCACTTTCTGACATGAAGTGATGGGAACTGCTTGGATCACTGCTTTTTTTCCTACCACTACCCAGTCTACAGATGAAAATATGAAACATCAAGGCATATGATCCTTTCATCATTACAAAGATGTGGGTACAGGAAAACAATCTCTCAATAATTGAGGCAGAAAATAGCACTAAGTATTTGAGTCATATGAATATGTAATGTTATGTATAACAAAATATATTTACTCCTTCAATAGATGATTATATTTAGTTACAGTTGTTACAGCATTATTCCAGTTCTACCATGTCGATGATGATGATTTGCATGTTTTATTTAAATAATTCCTGTAGGATGCACACAAAATTAATTTATTTCTAAATGACGTTTATAAACTGTTGTTTAGGAGTCTTATAGGTAAATGGCCATGGATGGGCTATGTGTCTAGGTACATTCCTACATACTTATTTTATTTCATATTTTATTTTCTGAAAAATAGCATGTAGAATATTTTTCTCAACACAAGAGTTTAAATTATAAATAGAAATCCTGGAAAATATGTTCATCTAAATGTTGAAAGGATAAAAATATAGGCTAAGTGATGAGCTTGTGAGTTCTAGGGCTTGCGGGAGCATTAGTATGTACGGTGCCAAGGTCAGTGTATAGCATGAATGTAAGTCTCCTGCCCCCCCCGATGAATATTTGTCAGTGGCAGGAACTACATGGTAATAAAGCATCAATGTAGTGACCCTGTTCATTTCTTGAACCCGTCATTGGATTATGTGGTGCTGTTTTGTGAGCATTGATAGATATATTTATTCTATTTCTTTTAAACCTGAGAAAGTGAAGGTAAGTAACTCTCGAATTTGGTGAAGTAGGGAGAATATTGCTTTCAGAGCTTGCGGAAAGCACAGCTTTGTGGATCCAATGCTGAATAACCATGTTTACTTAGTATTCATTGTCGTTAATCCTTTTCAGTTCTTAAAATTCGTAACCTTGAATAGTTTTCTAAATCACATTTGTTTTTTAGCTAATGCTTGGAGGTCTTCGTAGCCTGTTTCATGGTGTCAGACTGTAACCAGTAAAAACCAAGATCATCCATATTTCAAATGTGACAGAAAAGTCTCTTTTGGCATGAGTTTAATTTTCTCTAAATTAGCTTAAAACTCAAATTGTCTTCCACAATTTAAATATGTATCAGTGATGTTACTTTACAAACCCTTGAGTTCTGGGTGCGAAAGACAGCTCTGTTAGAACTCTGCAGCAACATGGACGCCTGAGTACCGACGTATGGGGGAGTTCTCTTATTTTTGATTTTTTTTCTAGCAAGTGCTAGATCCGCTCTGACAGATTAAAAACTTCCAGAATCTGTAAGATGCCTTTTGAACAGCAAATATATTTGAAACCTACCTGATTACCAGTGATGAACTGGGACCTGCTCATTTAAGATGCCATACAAACACAACACGGTGATTTTTGATGAGAAAGAGCTTCCTTTGCATTTACACCAAAGGTCCCATTGCTCCAGCTGTGTGCCTTCACTTAACCTTGGGAGATGTAATCTGATGTGATCTGAGTCAAAGTAAACATTCAAAATCATTTCAATTCAGCTACAGAGCGTGAAAAACAAAACACATCTGTCAGGGAGATGGAGATGGCAGAGACGTTAAGGGGATCCTGCCTGCCAGCACGCACCCACCAGCAACTGCCACGGCAAGCATGGGATCAAGAAGGACTAGGATAATAGGATGATGTGATAATTGTAAGGGGGTTCAAAGGTTATTTTCCGGATATTTTCTAATTAAAACAACGCAACACACAACACCTTCCTTTTTCAAGTTCTTTCTTTTTTTTTTTTTCTTTTTTTTTTTTTTTGTAATGTTAGTTTTTATTGTCATTCTGCTCTCCACCTTCTGGAGAATAATGCTTTTAATTAAAGAAAACTAAAAATACTCTTTTTTAATGACAAAACTTACCAGAATTCTGTTGAAATAGAAGCAGTCCCATCATCTCTACTAATAACTAATACAGATCAACCAAAAGAGTTTCCAAGAGCAAGATGGGGGTTGCATATTAGCTGATGAAAGACAAAGAACGTAAAAAAAAAAAAAATAATCTACTTTCCAGAGATTTTCTGCAACATTAAGGGCTTGTTTTCTTTTACATTGCAATTCATCATAAGGTATTTTCAACAGAAAACCAGTCGATCTTGCAAAAGTCAATTTAATCTAAATACAGTAGTTAAGACCTCTGGAAAAGGGCAAAATGGAAAGACATCTCCTAGTGAAATTTTTCACCTTATTTGAGCAACCTGAACTGTTCACTGATAAAGTATTTACCCCTGTGAGTTCTGATGTTGTTTGCTGTTACATGACTGTGTCTTTATAGCTCCACAAACAGCACACAGCCCCTGGCTCAAATCTCAGCCCACTCCATTGGTTTTCATTTCAAAAACATCTTTCACACCAACTAGAGCCACCAGGCAGGCTTGGAAAAAACAGGTTTTATTAGATAGGCATAGCTGAACGCCAACAATGCTGGAACCTAGATAATATTTTGATGGCTAATTTATCTCCAAGTACAAGTCATTATAGACTTTGCTGTGCTTTTCCAGTTCTTGACCCTGGGTTGTGGGTGGCAGTTGGCGTGGGTGTATCACTGTGTGCATAACGACCCACCTGGGCACAGGACCGGCATCGCCTTGCGTCCACGCAGTGTATTGAAATGCCGTGCACAGCTCTGTGCTAATGCGATGTGCTCACGCCTGCCCTTCCAAGCAAGCCTAGTCTGCTTTGCAGGAGGTTTGGGCAGCATTTAAATAAAATCTCTGTGTCTAGTTATTACAGCAGAAAGGTTAGGTAGCTGAACAGGGAAATCCTGTTAGAGAGGCTGCTTTAATTCCCGGTTCTTTGGAGTTCAAGCGATTAATCCCTGCTTTGATGACTGTGTGCACACAAAAAAAAAATGACCCATTACAAAACTGTAGGGGAAGAAGTATAAATATAGTGGTGACAACTGAGGGAGGCTCCAGCTGGAATAGCCAGTTGTCCTGGGCAGCAGCTGTGCCTTCCAGGACAAAGCGAACATCCTGGACAATCCTGGCAGGTCTAATTAGATAAGAGGCTCCTGGATAATGGCAGTTGTGCTGTGTAAGGTCTGAAGGGCCTGATTGTCCTCTGAAGTTGAGAGAGGTTGGGAAACACCGTCAGGTACATAGGTGAATATGAACACACTCCTCTTTCTCCAAACAAATGCATTTTGCAAGCCAAGGTAACTGTGTGTCAAATTTGTCAGCAGCTGTGGTCTCCTGCACAGAGGCATGCGTTCTTCGTTTGGCATTGCTCACCACCAAGATTATCTCCCTTTAAAGATGATGTCATGTTTTCATCCTACATATTATCCCTCTACAGCTATATTTTTTGGCAAGTAAACCCCTGCAAAGCTGGCATCCCATCCTCGGAATGGGCAAAATGCCACTGTAGCAGATGGGTGAGCAATGAAACTAGCACGAGTGGCAAGACAGACCCTATCAGGGTAGGGTCCTTTCCAGGAACAGGGAAATGGCATTCTGTGGAGCTGTTCAGCCTCTAAAATACAGGTATAATATATTATTCATTGATTCTTGAGATCAATATTGAAGAATGCAAGCTACCAAACACAGGCTCAGAAAGTGAGAAAAAATGTTTTTGTGGTTCCTTCAGACATAAGTTGCACAGAAGAAAGCACTGAGTCACTAAATCGCATTTCTAATTCATTTTCTGAAGTAAAAAGTTTTGCCTAAACGCATTACGAAATGAATGAATTGTTGCTTATCCTGAAATGCAGGAAAAAAGTATCCATGAAGCAAACAATAAACATGGAAAATTCCTTACAAATTTAACTGTATCAGTAGGTCTTATCTGGAATGGCTCTTAAGAACTCGATCAGTTAAACAAATGAGATTTTGGGTTGGTTTTGTTTTTCAATAATCTTGCAGGAATTAAAATTTCAAAATTCAAGAGTATTTCTCCATGTGTCTTTAAACAGAGAGGAAGTGAAAAAAACATAAATTAAATGCTGGAGTTTCACTTTGCTTTCAGAAAAGCACTTCTGATTTTGAAGTTAGGAATGTGTTATTTATGTTTTCCTTTTTTAAAATAAACTGATTAACATTATTATATATTTTTATACTTTTCAGCTATACTGATTTTCTTTTAAGACATCTGTTACATCAGGTTTCAGGCCTCAGCATTACTGAATTGATTTGAAAGCACAAGATTGCTTAGGACAAGATTGCTTATAACAAGTAGTAACAAGGTATCTTTTTTTTCTGAAATCAGGTATGATACATGTTTTAAAAGAAGGAAACAAAAAAAGAGCAGAAAAGTCTCAAGTATTATCCTGGTTCCATTTTCCTTTATACTAAGATTAAATACTAAAAATTGACGGTAATAAGGAACCTGGGAAATAAACATTTTATACACAATTTAAAATTAATGTCTACAGAATATCTCTGTATTGATGGTAAATAGGAGTGAATATAGCAGACTTATCCCCAGTGTCACTGGACTTTAGGCATAAATGTGTCATATTGTATAACTGCTACTCATATGAGACACAAAAAAAAACCCCAACAAAAAACCTAGAATAGTATCTGTTGTCCATGTGCTTAGGCACTGACGTGTCTGCATCTGCCACCAGGAAGGGATATCGAAACATCAGACAACAGCTGGGGAAAACTTTGACCCCTCATTTCTTATAAATGCCACCATTACTTACCAATGAGACTTGCACAAGATGTCACTGGTGAATGCTGTGGCTTCTGTTTCCCTGCCTAGGAGAGGAGTCACTCACAATTTTTGTGGACAAACGGAAGCTGAGCAAGAGGTCAGAAGGCAGTGATCCCAGCACCAACAGCTCCGCGGTGACCCTGGAGACCCTGCACCAGCTGGCAGCCTCCTACTTCATCGACAGGGACAGCACGCTGCGCAGGCTCCACCACATCCAGATTGCCTCCACTGCCATCAAGGTAGGGGAAGTCCTCTAGGAACAACCTGTAGATGTGTTTCCAGATTCATTATCTGCTTCTCAGGAGAAACGTGTTTTCACTGGTGAAAAGAGATTGGTTAGTGGAACAATAATTTTTGCTCTAAATTTTTTTGCCTAAATGAAAGCACTCGATTGATAATGAAGATCCTGGTTTAGAAGAGGGTCTAATGCACTACTCTTGATGAGTGATACATTTGAATGATACAGATAGCCATCATAGAAGTGTTTGATCACTGAGACGATTTCCGTTACATATGTGGTCAGCAACTGCATCTATAGACAGACCTCTATTTGTGTACGGGTACATACAGTTCCCTCCTGCTTCTTTCCTTCTTTCCTTTTATTTTTTTACAAACATTGTTATTGTGCTCCTGTGACTGAAACTTTTTTTTTTTTTTTAATTTTTGTACTGAGCTGTAGATCAGTTTGGAGCTCGTGGTCCTACAGTTTTGTGGAAGCAAATCTGGTTTTCTGTTAGGAACTTCTTTTAGTACAGTTTGCCAGTCAAAGCACTGACTGCTGTAGGTGTCTCAGAGTGTCTCAGAGCACTGGAGGATGCTTGGCTAAGATCACTGTCCCGGCAGGTAGTATAGAAAGCATCAACTATTCTGAGCAGCTCTCTAGCGTAATGTTGCTTATTTGAAATAACCTCTCAGACCATTTCTAGCACTGAAGAGCAAATAAAATTTTAACATGCAGTTGAATATACATTAATTATGAAGCTTTTAATATAAGATGTGATTTAGAATCCATTCCGCTCATTGTATCTTTCCATTTGTAACTAAGGTCTTCATTAAAGCCCATCTGAAGCCAACTGCAGTTTCTAACTCCCTTAGATGTTACTCAAGTAAATATTAATTCACCTCCTCAGGAGTGCCAGGGCCTTTATGGTGAGAAGGATACAATGGGAATTTGTGGCTTGGCAACACCTGTTCAGTTTGGCTGGTGGCATATGGAGAATATTCCTCCTGTCCCATCCACGGTGGGCTGGCAGCGTGGCAGCTAACCCCAGCTCAGAACTGGGCGTCCACAGGTGCGGGATGACGTTTGGATGTTCAGCACAGCCAAAAATGCAGCAGAACCAACACAGAGTTCCAGCTCATCTGAGGGCTGCAGACCATCGTCCTATCCATCCCTCCCATCTGACTTATCCTCATAATCTTGTTCTTTATTATGTAGATGTACAACAACCTTTAAATCTAGGCTCCTTCCATCACACCACAAGCAAAGCCTTCCTTTTAAGATAGTTTTATGATAAAACAGGATTAAGAAAATTTGAGGCTGAAGATAATTTATGGCTGATAATAGATAATTTATGGGTGAAACCAGTGGTGACTGAAGTGGTAGAACATAGAAACATAGAGACAAAACAGTGTCTGAAAGAAATCTCTCCTTTCTGTTCACTGAGTTTTTTTTCAAAGCAAATTTGCATCATAATGCAAAACTCAACCCTGTCTGCTAGCAATTTACATAATGAACCTTCTGCGTGTCCAAAGTTTTTTACAAACACTACAAAATTATGAAGTTTTCTCTCCATCCCCTCACTGAGATGGATACAGATGCAAGCTGTAGTCCATCAGCAGATCTGATTTGGTTAATTGACTCCAGGAGGCTCTAGAAAATAATTCTCACGTCAGCTGCAACAGTGCTGATACATGAAACCCTGGCTTTTTAGCTTGCTTTCATTGAGAAACTGAGAGTATTTGTGTTACAAATTTCTATTGTCAGAACACTTAACTGAGCTAAAAAATTGTTTCTGTTGAAAACTAGGAACACAAAAGCAGCCAGGGAAGGCATTTTTTTTGTTCTCTGCCTGCACAGATTTTTGAAACACTGCTGGTTTTAAATTGGAAAACCATCAAATGAAGTTGTAGATCCATGGTGTAAATAGCATGTTTCAAAATTATTTATTAAAAATGTATAATCTGACACCTGAGTTAGATAACAAGCTTTCTGTAGAACTGCAGAGCCAGATCTCTGTGTTCCAGCAGATCAGCTTGAGGGCTGATTTGGGAGAAGTGACACCCTGGGGGATCCAAGGACCAGGGTGTCCATCAGCCAGCTCTGGGTGCTCCAGGGAGAAGAGTGGACTCAGTGCATAAACTACTGGGCAGCTTTTTAAGTCACAGCACCTTCTGTGTCTGGCTTGCTCACCACCGCTCTGCTCAAACCCTTCCTCTCCTCAAGAGATGGAAGTAGGGATTTGCAGAGGGAGTCCAGCAAAATCTCTCTCAGTTTACCATAACTCCCTTCTGACCAGCATCAAAGAAATCCAATATAGAGGTACTGGAACAGGTTTAAAAATTCCTGAAATTCTGAATTTGTATTAAATGTTTCCAAATGATATACAATCATTTTTTGATTGCAGACTGGTTAACAGCAACAAAAAATCATGTTCAGAATCTATTCAGTATTTGATACTACCATTTTCTATTAGTTTTGGATGGCTTTTTCACATGCAGCATACTAGACTACTGTACTAGCAGAGTTTATATTTTAGGACAAGAGAACTCAGAGTGTTATTAATGTGTAACTCATGTTCTTACTAGGAAGAACTTAATGATCCTTTTGGGAATGTGTATCTGAATAAAGCAAAAAAAAACACACCATACTATTTGGAACAGACAAGATTTAAAGCACAGCTCAAAAGACATGGTATTTGTGGTATAATCAGAACACTTCAGTGCACAAATGGGCTCTGCCACAAACGTGTTCCTGGAGTTTTGGAATTCAGAATGAACAGGAGTAATTTGATAATATTTTCTTGTTGGCTTGTTTGTTTGTTTTTCACATTCCTGTGACTTTGGCCAATCTGAAACTGCAGCAATAGTTAGAAACGACTTTGCACAACTGTTTGCATAACCGTGTATTTGCTGTTTGTAGCGTTCTGAGATGTAGCGTTCTGTAGATGTTCTGGTGGCTGTGACACCCCTAAAGATATTATTTGAGAAGAGAGATTAAAAATACACTTTTTTTACTTCAAAAACACAAATAAACAAACAAATCCAACATTTTTTGTTCCTTTCCCCCCCCCAAATCAATATAAACCTCTATTTTCAGGTTAGACTAGATCACTCCTTGTACCTCTTTTTTTTTTTTTCTATTTCTATTTCTATGCAAAAAATACACAATTTTCTCTTAAAAACAAAAAGGATAATATTTATAAACACCATGATGTATCTCCTAAACCATTTACTATATTAATTCTGTGCCCTTTCTTGTGATTTTTTGTTTTCTCCTGAGTTATCTTTTGGGTTATCTGGTTTGGGCATTGTGAATCCGTAACACAGATTTAATGAACATTTAGCAACAAAAAGGTAATAATAATACTATGTGAAGAAATACTATCTCATCTACAGGAGCATGAAATAAAAAAATCCTAATGATGCAGTAGTAGAGGGGGTTTTGAAGCTACCTTAAAATCACCTCCAAGAAAGGATTTATCTAGGACAGGGAAGAGGATGAGCATTTAACAGAGCTATAGCAGTGCTCGGCCATATGCTAGGATATCAATGAGCAACTCACCCATTCACTAACTAGGGCTGTGTCTAGGTTTGGCCATTCAGTTCCTAATGTTTCCAGCTTCTCCATGTAATGCTTCTTTAATAATTTAAGGTTTAAGTTCTTTACAGATGGGACATGGAAAGGGACCCATTAAGTCTCTTGAATTACAGAGCCAAATCATCACTACACCAAATATTAGGTGAGAATGATCAAGCTCAATCAGTCTTCTGGAAAAAAAGACAATCGCCAGCAATGAATATCTGTTTTCCCAAATTCAAAGAATTTCTCTTTGGAAAGCAGCACATAATGAAACATTTTTCTTCCATGTGTAATTAAAACAATGCATACTTGAGCAAGCTAAGGCACATGGAAAACAAGCAGGTGGTTGTTGACAACCAACATGGCTTTACCAAGGGAAAATGATTCCTGACAAATTTGGTGGCCTTCTACGACAGGGCCACAGCGCCGGTGGTAGAGGAAGGGCAACTGACATCATCTACCTGGACTTGTGCAAAGCTTTTGATACTGTCCCACATAACATCCTTGTCTCTAAGTTGAAGGGACATGGATTTGATGGAAGGACCACTCACTGGATAAGGAATTGGCTGGATGGCCGCACTCAGAGAGTTGTGAGGCAGTGGCCCAGGTTGCCCAGAGAAGCTGTGGATGCCCCATCCCTGGAGGGGTTCAAGGCCAGGCTGGATGAGGCTTTGAGCAACCTGGGCTAGTGGAGGGTGTCCCTGCCCATGGGGGTTGAAACTTGATGATCTTTAAGGTCCTTTCCACCTCTAGCCTTTCTATGATTCTATGATTCTATAATTCTTATATTCTTCAGTCATATTCATTGAGATATATGAATGAATTTCTGAATTTTTTTCTTACAGGTCTTGATACATTATTTTGTGTCACTGATGCAGGAAGATAATATTTTTATATATTTTACAATTAAGCTTTTCTATTCAAAAGCTAAGTAGCATCACAGAGAAAAGAAAGCATTGAGGGAGGTGAGAATTAACATTAAAGTCTCTATGTTTAACTCTTGCTTACCTAGTGAAAAGCAATGTCATTGCGAGCCCAATCTGTTAATGTGCAGCATGAAGAAAGGAGTAGGAGAGATTTATTTGATGAATCAAGTTTGTTATTCAAATTTGCTTGTAATCAAGTTGGTTAGCTGTGCATGAAACAGCTGATTGAGGCTTCACATTAATCACATAGACAATACTTTGTTTATTCCACATTTAAAAAGTTAAAATCACCATGTTACAACATTTTCCAACTGGAAATTAAATGTCCATGGGAGCTACCCAGAGCTTATATCAATATTTAACTTATTTAAAAGTCCCTGATACATACATTCTTTCAATATTATATTAATACATGCATTCTAGTATAAATGGTTAGGCTCATACTCTAAATCAACAGTTTGCACCCTCAAGGAAACTCACCAAGTGCCTGAGGGCTGCATCTGATTTGCATATACATTTACATGAATGTATATCCTGTTGTGTTTGAAATATTACAGATCCAATGTTACTCCCCTTGCATACTAATTTTAGAAGTTTTTCCTATAAAAATTTATCTTCAGATGCAGTGACAGCTATTAGCCCTCCCTATTAACGTCCCTCATAGGATGATGGGGTGTGCACTGCTCTTGTTTAATAAATTCCTGTATGGTCCTGGAAGCCGACTACAAGTAAAATCAGCAAATGTTTTCCTCTTGTGTGGTATCTTTAAAGAGCAATATCGTCAGCTCTCCCAACTCGGTGTTATTCTCGCTTCTGTACAGCCAGGCTACTTTGCACCGATTGAAGATCTAACCATAGCTGTTGGCCCAAGGGAAGCTGAAGTGACCTGCCACCTAGGACTATGTAATGGCCCTAATCCATCTCAAAGAATCATAGAATCACAGAATGGTTTGGGTTGGAAGGGACCTTAGAGATCATCGAGTTCCACCCCCCTGCCATGGGCAGGGACCCCTCCCACTGTCCCAGGTTGCTCAAAGCCTCATCCAGCCTGGCCTTGAACCCCTCCAGGGATGGGGCATCCACAGCTTCTCTGGGCAACCTGGGCCACTGCCTCACCCCCCGCACAGGAAAACATTTCTTCCTAATATCTCATCTAAATCTGCCCTCTTTCTTCTTAAAACCATTACCCTTTGCTGATTGGTGGACAGTGGGAACGAGACGTGAAGGTCACAAGGTACTGTAGCATCTACTGTAATTCTGGCAATGTGTCCTGTCATTGTCCACTGGCATAATGACCTTGGTGTAGTACCCTGAGATCATGCATCCATACTCCTAACAAATAATTAGGAGACGTTTTCAGTGGTGCATAGATGGGAGAAAGCTGTGCCTAGTATGTCTAGATTTCATTCTGCTTTCTGAGTCTAATGCAGCTGGGAGACAGCACTAAATGCTTGCTCAAATGACCCTGATTCCTGTTCGCTGGAAGCCGTAATTCCACCACTGTCACTAATAAGCTTCTTTGCTAAGTCCTAACAGTTCTGCAGAACGCATAAGAAGCACATTGGTTACATGGTAAATTCAATATCATTGAATATTCTCACTGCATTCTGCAAAAGGATAAATACAGTTATGCTGGGCAAGTGTAACACTGCTGGTTAATAAAGTGAGGCTGTTACAGTAGTTATCTTTTGGAGAATATATTTTTCCATTCCAGAATACATTTTCTTTCAAAGGAGCTGAGGCAGGTGAATACAGTGTAGGTGATATCTTAGGGTCCAAACAGCTGTGGGACAGCCACAGTGTGACAAAAGAACAGGAGGTAACAGAAGAACAGATGCATAAATTGAATTTTCCACCAGCTATTTACAGCCAGATTACAGCCAATTTATTCCATCTGAGTAAGAAAGAATAAACATCCTTGAGAATGTGCCCTCTAATTTCAATTAAATTTTATTGTGCAATTTGCTTTTTTCTTCCCCAGAACACTTTTTTTTTTTTTTTGCTATGAGAGATTCAAGCACTTTTGTTGTCTCTGAAAACTTTAGATTACAAATAGTTTATAAGAACAAGGCTCTATTGTGATGGTAATGATATCTGATTATCTATAATTAACCCATGAATGACTCATGGTGGGCTGTTAGAGAAGAAACTTAAGTGTAATGAAATTAGTTTCTCATGAAATTAGTTTCTCACTCAAAACTCAGACTGAAACACAGACTTTTTTTTCTTTGTTTTGTCTGAAAAAGCATGCTTGCTTCATTTTTTTTTCTTTCGTACCTCATACTTGAATGTGTTTTTCTGTGTATTCAAGTAATTGCTATAATCAAATGTAGAAATGCTAAAATACTATAAAGCCTTGTGCTTTTGTCAGATTTCTGTCAAATTCTAGATGTAGGTAGTCTTCACAGACAGCTTTTGAGATCCAGATCTTGAACCCTCCTCGCCCTCACTTCCCCCATTCAGGTTGTGACAGGATTTAAAACTGTATAGCTGAGAAACCTTGTAAATGACTTAGACTTGTGAAGTTTTAAAAATTGTACCCAGCATGAGCTTTAAGTTGTAAAATCACGGTTGGAAACATTAGGCCGGAAAGACCTGTAGTATCAGGTGTTTGTTGATTCCATTCAGGAAATTAAATAGCAAAAATAAGTTTAATTAAACAAACCTAGGGAAGTAAAAGCCAAACCTGATTCCCCCTTTTCAAAACTTTGTGGCTTCCCCATTGTGTGGGTACGGTGACATTACCTAAGCATGTCAAGGGGAAGCCACAGTACAGATTTCAAGGACAAGCATGATGAAATTCCAAATTCAGCATTTCTTTGGGAGATCACACTGCCTTCATACAAGATTAAAGCTTGTAATTTTTCAAAGAAGCAGTTAAAAATTAAGATTTGCAGGAAATACATAGAAATTGTGCTCCCAAATCTTTATCTTGATGTGGTAAACTCCCATGACATTTTTATGAGAATTTAGTATTTTGCAAGTTACTTTGAAAGCCTCACTCATTATTGAAAGTTTCACAAAATCAGCTCACTGTCTATATGGATAGGTATGGATTTTTAAATTTAAACTTGGGTCATTATTTAATCTTATCCCAGAAAATGGGACATGCAGTTGGGCATCTAGCTTCTGTTACATCTTGGACATCACCTATCTCCTAAGGGTCCTTTGGTAATCTGAATTTAACTGTGGATTTGGATAGGCAAGTTTAGGCAGCTGGGATCAAAATACTGACATTCTGGTCTAATTGAGCCTGGCTAAACCATGCCACAAAACCATGCCATGTGCTAGTATATGGTGCTACCATCAATAAAAGGTGAGAAACAGGACCTGACCTGACAGCTGTACCACAATGCTCTGCCCAGGCAAATACACCACGTTACTCAACAGGGTTTATTTGCTCAGGAGCAGCCCTGGATTTCCACAGCTACATCCCTTCTTTTTTTGAAGCTAGACCGATTTCACATAGCTAAGATGTCTCTGTACCATTTTCCACTGCACAGCACAGGATTTGTGTTTGTCTCATTATAAAATTTGAAATACATGAGGTTTCATACATTTATGTCTGGGAGCTGTTGGAGATCTTTGGATCAAATCTGCCATGGGTATAATGACATTTCGTGACTGCTAGGTGTGGACCATTAACTAATTCTAAGAATACACGGAGTGTAAAGGTTAGGGATTTATTTTCGTATTTTATTCAAGAGTTTAAGGTGATGATATTAAAAACAACTTTAATTCATTTGGACAGTTGAGTTTTAATTAAATTGAAACTCCAGGTCTGCTTTCTCTAAAAGGTAATGTAGAGGTCAGCTCTTTAGCTGGTGTAAACCTTTGGGAATCTGGCCCTCTCTATTTCAGAGAGTGAGAGAAAAGGGGGGAGAAAAAAAAGGACCAGCAAGTTAATGCAACAACATGTTTTACTAAACACTCTTTGAATGCATACTCAGCAACATAATTGACACAATACATCACAGCAGCTGCAGCATGACGCTCGTAAAAGGATGTGTTTTAGCAGCCTCTAATACAAACTACACTGTCTCCTTATATTTTCAGCAATGTGCATAGAGGAGTAATGAGTGCAAGAAGTTATAACATCGCCCGCTAGTTGGTAATACAGCATGAAATGCTTTCAAAGCAACAAAATAACACATAATAGACATGATAGGATATGCATTTTGGAAAGACTTTAGATAACTATTCTTCACTTAAAAAAAAAAAAACAAAAAAAAACCAAAAACAAAAAAACAAAAACCCAAAACAACAAAACAAAGCACAAAAGAACAACAAAAAAGGATAGACAAAATGACATGACAGACCATAATAAATTGAAGGACTTTGTTATATCAGTTACGTAGCTTAAGTCAAGAGAGAAGGATAAAAAAAAAAACCCAGTAAAATAAAGACTGCCCAACCCTCAGCAGGTTATGCATAGAGACCTTAACAGCATTCACACAACGCTTGACAGTACAGTTGTCAAAAACCTATACACAATTCATACTACAGTTCCTTAAATGTTCCATTTTTTTTTTTCCTTAAAAAGTGAAACTAAAGTAAATAAACCCAGAAAACAGAGAAGGGTTTTCATATTGAGAGACCCACAGTGAACATATTGAACAAAGGAGTCAGAGCGGAGCATTCCAGCACTAATTTGGAGGCACTCAGATGTGTATGGATTTTAATTTGGTCTTTATTCTGGCTGTGCAGTGGTTTGTGTACGGGTTGAGAAGCTTGTTTCAGTACTCTCCACTTCCTCCACTCCCTAATTGACAGCTACTGCCTGTCAGCAGGTCAGAAAATGTCGAGCAAGGACTTTAAAATTCACAGAACATTTCCCTACCTCTGAACCCTAAGAAATACAAGGTAACGTGTATCAACAATGTGTGTGAACAGAAAGGTCAGATTACGAAGAATATCTCAGAGTAATAAAGACTCAGAGTCAGAAGAAACAAACTCAGAGAATAAAAAAGGCTGTTGAAAGGTTTCAGTGTTCGTATTATTTGTCCTATAGAATTTATACCCGGAATATATTTTCCCATGTTTTGCTGTTACAGGTTATGATTTGAATTGCAATCCTCTTATATTTACTAATTTAATGGTAAAACAAAAAAAACCAAAACAAAACAAAAAAACAAAAACCTGAAAATATCTTTCATGTGAGAATCATTTATAGGTAACATTCTGAGAATTCTATCATTGCTGTCTTCTGCAGCTCACAATTATCTCTACCTGTATGGCTTCACACCGTTCTTCATAATTTTTACATTTCTGACAGCAAAACTATGATGTAATCTCTAACAAGATAACGTTTATAATGTTGATATATGCAGTGGCAGAAGCTGGGTTTAAGAAAGGTTTCATTATTCATTCAGGAGACTTCCTATAGTATTGAGTGATTACGATGTTTTCAGATCTTTAGTACCTTAAAGATTGGTAGTTTCACCAATGTTCTACAGAATATGCTGCTGAATCAAGTACCCAAAATAAAAAGTGTTTCTAATTTTGCGTGGTGACATTCTGACCTTACACAGTGGTCAAAGAAGTTTCTTTGCATGCATATTGTTATCACTGAGATCAGGGTTTTCTCCATTCAACCTCAACCATCATCTTCCAAATTTTTCAAACTGTTATTCATTATCTATTTCTTGATTACCCAAATTAACCCTCTTATTCCCAGGGAATAGTTAATACCTTTCATGGTGTTTGGGTATCCTTCCTTTTATTTTTGTTGAAAGTAATATAAACATTTTAAAGAAATCATAAAAGAACTACAGTGTCACAGTTATACTATTTCATAATATTCCAACATTTATAGTAATTCCACTAAATAGAGGATATTGGTATATGGTCTCCTACCTAGTATGTAGTTTTATAAGGATATACAATTGTATCTTCTCCAGGGGTACCCAGAGGCTTGAAAATGAAAAACCGTTCCATGTTTTTATTTCACCTTTTCATTAAATCCTTAATGTTTAAAAATAAATAATGATAAAATGTTGCAGACAGTAGAGAAAATGGTTTGAAGAGGACCACTGCAATATTTGTTCTGTTGTATTTTTATTCTATTTAAGTAGGCTTTATTCTTACTCTGGTTCTCTGTTCGAATATGACATTCACAGCAATACTGAGCCATGCATATCATTGTAAGACATAAATACCCTCTGTTCCCTCAAGCATAGCAATTTATATACTTGGTTGAAGTATCAGGATAAAATATGTGGGTCTGCTTTTCTTCTTTTTTTTTTTTTTTTTTTAAGATATGCAAGAGGACTGAAGCATTACGATTTTAATCTATGTTTGAAAATTTGCTTTTAGTCATAAAGACCAATCTATTAAAACAAATCCTGTAGAAAGGATTTGGTATATTGCACAAGCAGAAGGGTACAGCATCATACTTGAGGTAAAAGGCAAAGTTATTTCTCCTGTTGAAATCGACACCCTCAGGAGGTTACAATGCTATAAATACGATAAGGAAATTTACTTAAGCTAAATGAATCAAGTTTGTCAACAATTTTGGTGTTGGTTTACACTGGGCAGGATCTGTCCTTTGATGAAAATATAGAAGGCTGGCAAGTCTGTAATGTGTGATATAAAGAGTTATATACTACTATCATGGTGTAATAGCTTAGAAAGAATTGTGCACTACATACAAGCTAAATGTTTTAATAAGCAAAAAAGCATGAAAAAATACAGTGACATATATTAATTTAATCCAGATATTTACATGTGTAAGACCTGTAATTCAAAAAGAAACTCTTGTCAAAGGGTTTTTCACCTACCATATCATGAAAGGAGCTGCACACGTAAGATATCTCTTGAAATTTTCTAATTTAGATGGTAGTCTACATGAAAACAAATCATAAACCTGCAGGTAGTAGAGTTCCTTTCAATTTTGAGCAGAACAAAAGCCTTCCACTTCCATGGCACTCCCCAGTACTGCTAATAAGCACTGCTCCCTTTTAATTTGTTTCCTCCTTTTTCTTCTGAACTTCCCGCTTTCTCTAGATTCTCATGCTCATAGAAAGTCTATCTCTTTTTCCATTTTTTGGTTGAAGAAATACACTTGCCTTTATGAGACATCATTCTTTGTCCTAGGTGTTGTCTAATCTATGTCAGGTCCAGAAAGAAATGAATAGAACAAGCCCTTGGACAAGATTCTACATTCTAAACATTTTCTGCAAAAATTATATCAATGTAAGATCCGTAGTAGGACACATTCATGCATGGCTTAATGAACAGGCCTTGATATCTGATAGGTCTTTCTATTCCAATGAATCAGGATGATTTGAACAATTTTTCAGCTATGCACAGCAGTCTGCCTGGATAACTGCTCCTGGAGCTTCATTCTAAGAGCAGTCTTCTGTACATTAAAAATTCTATTTTTCTTTAGTTCATGAAATAACAATATTGAGAATCACTCAATTATCAGCCAAAACTTTCCAAAAAGCAGTCAATTTGTTCATTCACGAGTCTTTATAGAAGATGAATGAGTTAGGTCTAACAGCAGACTTTGATGAAATATGCTCAATGCCATGTGCCAGAGGTATTTTGACCTGTCAAAAATATGGAAACCCCCATGGTGCAAATCCACAGTGTTCCACTAAACACAATGTTGATTTACTCTAGGGAGGATCTGTTTTTTCTTGATGAAAATATAGGATGTTGGTATGTCTATAGGAATTTTCCCTCAAGCTGTAATTCACATCTCTCAATATGGTTTTTGTTCTTTGTGTTTTAATTTTGTAGAGGTCTTTATTATTGTAAATGTACAGAAATGCTTGCATACCATTCGGTATGTTTGCAGTTATGAGTATTTTGGTTATTTAATCAAACTCAGCAAGCTTATGAATCCAGTTTTACTTTTGTTCTTCTGAGTAAAACATTGAACTTTGATTTGAAGTTTCCACCTCCTGATGTGATGGAGAATTTTGGACAGAGAGACACTTTATCTTTTCTTCTCTGTCACTTTTTGTGTGTTCATTAAAAATTCAAGGGATATAATGAAGATATAGTTTGGTACCTACACTTTCCCAATCTATATTCACTGAAGGCAGTTTTAACAGTCTTCAAACTTTTGAGCATTTGACATTGAAAGTGTCTACATTTAAGGGTGGGTATAAACAAAACCGTCTCAGTCCTTATGCTACAGGGTTCTCCACTTGCCTTGTCCATATTTGACAGAATTTAGAGGTAAAATAATTTTTTTATATGTATTTTGACAGACCAAATCTGAAAGATCAGACTGTATACAGAACAAAACTACCAACTCTTATTTCGAATAAATTTTGACTGAACTGAGAAACCTGGATTCAGTCCTCCTTTCCCATCTATAGCAGACAGGCAGTCAAATTATCTGGAATACAATTGGTCTCAGAGGGAATAAAAAGGAGAATTTATTCCATTTTGGTGAAAGTATTAGGAGCTTATGGTTCATTTTTAACCAAATATTTTTCTTTCATATGGTTCTTCATTTCCAAATTTGTTTCTTTCTTCTTGCCTTGCCTTTCCCAATCATTTTCTTTTTATCTAGAATAGTGCTCCTTATCACAGGAGCAAGTTTTCTGTAAAAATTGATACCTGAAAAGTAATTTTTAATTATATACATATAATTAATTTTTAAAATATTTTTTTGGTTCATAGTACAGAGTTCTAGGTAGAACTGTGCGAATATTTGTATCTTACTCAAATAGACATCAAATAGGTTTGATGTGTTTACCCTCACCTCAGGCTTGCAGCAAGTTGACCTAACATAGAAAGCTCCCAAATAAATGCCTCCTTTCCTGGTCATTCTTACCTGCTGCTTCCTCAACCACTTCTGTCTGAAAACAGCCTGTAAACGTTGATGGTTCTGCATTCCAGACTAGTAACTGGAATAGGGAGACTTGGGAGACTTTTTACTATGAGTAATTTCCATGTGAAGATTAAGCATGGTAAATGAGAACCAATTTTATTATTTTCTGACCACTCTGCTTTAAACTTTTGCAAAGAAGCCCTGAAATGTTTCCTTAACTTTCAGTTCTACAGTGAATTCAGAAGTAGTCTGGACAATAGTGAGCCAAAACACTACCAAGATAAGCTACATCTTGTGAGAATTTCACAAATCAAGTCCTCAGAACTGCTTGGATGATATAAAAGCCATGGCTCATTTATCAAATTAAGCACCCAGCACCCTTGAGTCCTGCAATGAGTTCCCGAGTGCTTCCGTTATCTTTGATTATGAGCAGTGCTCCTTTAACTGACCTAAATGATTTAGAAAACATCAGCAAACATATGTGCTTGAGAACAGATTCAACACTAAGTTCTTTAGCTAATTCGGTCTTGGTCCTTGCCTGCAGTATCAAGTACAATTGCAGATAAATATTTGAAGATGTTCTTTTATATCAAATAATACTTAAGAAGCAACATATACATTTAGTTTAAAAGGTAAGTGCCAGAGTTTTGATTTCTGAATCCTAAGTTTGTTATAATTTATGCGGTGAATAAGTTTGCCAGTCCTTTTGGCCTACTTTGAGTAAAATCATATAATCTACAGCCATGTGCTGTGCATGATATACACATCTACTGCAGCTCTATTTGGAATCAGATTCCCGGCTCGGGTGTTCCTTACATGTCTTTTCATATGTTTATGGGATTTAAAGGCAAAGATTTGCTTTCACCACAGATTAAAATACGGAATAGTGATGGAACAACATCCTCAATCAAGTTACAGAGCAATATACCTAAACTAGTGTTGTGGTTTGTGTGGTGGGTTTGTCTGGCAGCAGGGAGGGGCCACAGCAATGGCTCCTGTCAGCAGCTGCTAAAGGTTTCCCCTGGTTCCA
The DNA here is from genome assembly GCF_000699245.1 of Pterocles gutturalis. Classification (NCBI taxonomy): domain Eukaryota; kingdom Metazoa; phylum Chordata; class Aves; order Pterocliformes; family Pteroclidae; genus Pterocles; species Pterocles gutturalis. The sequence goes on along the minus strand of NW_010115779.1, from coordinate 29,729 downwards.
GCCCTGCTGGCAGCGAGGGAGGGGCTGGTGGCTCCTGTCAGTGACAGCTAAGAGCTGACCCCCACCGCCCCTGTCAGTGACAGCTAAGAGCTGGCCCCCACCCTCGGCTCCAAGGGTTTAATAGCCGGGGAGCGGGGGAAGGAGTACCACCGATCTAACCCCTGTGAGAAACTGCTGGAAGTTTCGCCAGCTCCAGGCTGGACCCACCCCAGGCCAGGGCTGAGCGAGTCGGCGCTTCTGCGAATAACAGATTGAAGAGGGGGCACGGAACAATGGGGTGGCACGGCCTCAGGCCTGGCCCGTAGCCCAAGCCTCCGCCATGGCTCACGCAAGAGTCAGTGCTCTCAGGAGCCAATGAAAGAACCTGCGGCTGAGAGAGAACAGGGATCTGAGAAAGACAACTATGCAGACACAGCAGTGAAGAGAAGCAAGAGGAAGGAGAAGGAGCCCCCCTCCCCCGGCATTTTCCCTGCAGCGGGGTGAAGCCACACGGTGCCGCACGGCTTGTCCCTGCGTGCAGTCTGTGAGAAGATGCAGCCGTGGAGGACCCCATGTTGGAATTTTGGAAAACCCCACGCCGGAGCCGGGCAGTCATCGGGGGACTGACTGTGGGCCTGTGTGGGAAGGACTCTCCCGTGAGAAGGGACCCCACGCTGGAGGCGGGACAGACTGTGAGGAGCCCTCCCCTGAGGGGGAAGGAGCGGGGACTGACTGCACCCCCCATCCCCTGCCCATTGCACCGCTGGAGGTGGGGGGGAAAAGTAAAAAAAAAAAAAAAAAACAAACCAGGAACAAAGCCTTTGGGCCTGGGAAGGAGGGAGGGGTGCGGGAGAAGTTCTCCCTCTCACTATCTTGCTTCTTGTTTTTGTTTGTAAATATTTAATAAATTCAATTGGGGTTTTTTTTGTTCTTCCCAAGTCGTGTCGGTCCCTTGCCCGTGACCCTGAGTGGTGAGTGAAACCCTCCCTGTCCCTGCCTCAGCCCACCAGGGGTTTAACAAAAGACTGCCCGGTGGCCTTTCTAAAACTGTGACAACTGCTCACCTAACACTGAGGAAGCATCCATGTGGAAAAAAAAAGTTTAGAGCTTCAGTATAAAGTTGCTTTTCTTTTCTAAAACAGATTTAGCTAAGTGTTTCCCTTTGGTTTGAACATCTGATAGTGATTTAATGATTAAATTATAGATCAGTTATAACTGTTAACTCTGTAGGTAGCCCTTCAGATATGCAGGAAAACAGGTAGAAATCAGTAGCATCAAAATAGAAGTTTTACAAAACTATAAATTGAGAGTTGGCAGTGCCAATGAGACAGGAAGGGCAGATGTGTTACAGTCCTTTACCAGAGGGAATAAATGGGTGGGAAGTAATGAGGATACAACCTAAAAATAAACCCCTAAAAACATATATGTGACCCAGGCAGAGAGCAAGCCAGCAGACATGCACGTTATGGACAGTAATGTGATTCCTTTTGAGAGGTTAGAATGACAGCCCCATGAGGGGTAGATTGACTGGAGTATGGTAAAATAAAGCGGACATGCAAAGTGTCCTGCTGCAGATGTCACAGTAAGTGAGGTGCCGAGTCTTAGGAATTGTGCTACGGACAGCAAAAATAAATCAGGAGTTTATATGCAATCCAGGGGAGGAAATAAAAGATCTGGAAATAACTTAAATGAGTAAGTTTCTAGAGATATTACCAAAAAAGAATTGCAAAGAAGTACGTGAATCATAGATAGGATCTCCATGGAAAATCTGATAATTTATATATTCACTCAGATTTTCTTTTTCCTGTCTCTTCATGAAGAAAAAGATAATTTTTAACTTCTTATTCTGATTCAGGAAGGAGTTTTTTTTTGTTGTTTTGTTTTTTGGTTTTTTTTTTTTTTTTATAATTCATACTTTCCCAACCTAAGAAAATGATTCTCCATTCAACTGTAGTATTATCATGGCTAATAATATCTGTGAGTCTTATAAATAGCCAAATCATGCTGTCTTCTTGAAACTAACAGGGACACAGTGATAAATGCCAGTAGCCTCAGAATTGCATGTTGGAACTGAGCGAAGAAGATACAAATTTTATTCTTAATACTCTTGGGAAGTCCTTCCATGGGATTGTGCTGTGGGTCTAAATGTAGGTAAATGGTCTCCCTTTACAGTACGTGTCCCAAAATTTCTTTGGAGCTTTTTGTCCTTTATATATTGATGGAGTTATGTTTGGAAAAGGATGGAGGGTTAGGAATTGGGCTTTACTTCAGTAAAGGCTTTTTTGGTTTGGCTTTCTGCAGATTCCTTGAGAATTTTATTAACATGAAATATTATTTTAATTTGTATCTGTGCTATGTTCTTTGTTTCTAATTTTATCTTTTAAACAAAAAATATAGATTTCATTTATTGTTTGTTGCTCAGCTGTGTCTTTAGGCAATAAAAGTTGTGAAAAAAATAATATTAGTATTCATTTAAGTAAGATGTGGGCGAGCAGAAGTATCTAAATGTAAACTGAAACAAAATACTCAGCTTTTATTACATTTTACTAGGTCTGTTACTTCTCCATAAGAGAACTTCACTCTCATTTATTGTTCAAGATTAATTAAAAGAGATAACTTGTTCTTTCATAGAGAATGCCTGTCCATTTTCTCTGTTTGAGGCTGATGCACCCTTGATTTCTGAAAGTACAGGAAATACAAGCTCTGGTGCTGCTGCCCTGACTAGGGTTCCAACAGCCTCATTTCCTGCAAACTTCTGTGTTGCTTTATGTAAGGATGCATGGGAACATGGCATCTGACATGCAGTGGATTTAAAATGTCCTTGAAAAGGGAAAATTGTGGCTCCGATGTCAGAACTGTCAGTGCTGGGTTAAATGCTCACTTTCAACTCCCAGAGCCTCAGGAGTATTGCACAGTCTGCAGAGCTGGTGCATCAGCCATAATCATTTTCTCCTCCCTACCTGACCCCTATCTCAAGTATCTTGAAGTTAGTTCAACCTATGTATGTTTCCTGATAGTTCAGAGCTGAGGCATTGCTGACAGTCTTGGTTTCTTGTCTGGTTTTTCTGTGGCACAGCACAGATTCAAAGATTTGTTTTGATGTTCTTGTGGATTCTTCTGGAATTTACAGATTATAAATTGCGCTCTGAGATGGTGGGGAATAGACTTGAACAGACAGGTGATCAATCTGTCAGACAAACCTAAACAACCTTAAAAAAATAATAATATTTTTAACGAATGTAACAACAGATCAGAATTCAAATAGTCTGAGTTCGTTTCCAATTCCTAGAATATTCTGATTTCCAAGGTATTTAATGCTTTATGTGGGGATAATATGTTTCAATTTCATTGTTGTTGTAATGTAGTGGTCTAGTACACAGTAAATTCCTGAGAGTACAGAAACAAAGGAGAGGGAATGGAGGGATTACACTGATCTCTTGGGAAGCTTTATTGCTGCATTCAGTGACATTGAAAGTCATCTCCTTGCCCAAAAACTTGGAAAAGTCATTATTACACTTCTAATGAAGTTAATGGAAATTTTGCAATTTATTTAATTTGCAGAAAGATCAAGTTTACTGTTCCTATTCCATCTTATAACAGCAGATGATAGAAAAACATGATGGGAGTGATTCCAGGTCTCCTGAGTTAGTGGGCTCTTCCAATTAAAAACTCAGTCCTATGCTGTCAATACTGCTGCTAGAAAATGTGTTGAAAATGTTACACACCTATGAGGTATTGATTTAGAATGCTGGCAATTAAAAAAAATAAATTGAAAAAATTAATCCAACCCCTGACACAGTGGGTGCTGTTGGTTTGTCTGTACTTCGTTCAGAAATTTTCACCTAACTGGCAGCATGATGAGTGTCAGTGCTTGGAACATTGAGAAGATTTGATTTATTTTAATTACACACTATTTAGTGGGAGTCTTTTAATACGCTCAATGACACAAGTAGGGCAGCAGAGCAGAAACTATCGTGTGGTAAAGGAAAGTGCTGAAAGAAAGGTGCTTTTGTGAAAAATTGT